>NW_022985568.1:599632-642405 GCF_010093815.1 Pseudovirgaria hyperparasitica
ACATACATACATACATACATACATACATACATACATACATACATACATACATACATACATACATACATACATACATACATACATACATACATACACACCCATACCACCACCATCCAATTAGACTCACAAGTAAGTCCCACCTTGACGGCGCACAACCTACCCCTTGAATCCTGAAACATCATGGACATATCACATGCACAATCTCACGTCACACACTCCTCCTCTCACTCACGACACAAGTCACCCACCGTTTTCTCACGACACACTCACATCCCAAGAATCAAACATCATGCAAAGGCATATAATCATTAACAATTACCGCCATCCACACAGCCGCAATGCATAAACTGTATACATGAAAGAACGGACGTGTCGGCTATACCTCAACCCATACCCATGCCTGTGCACACGCACACACACCCACACTGGGACCGGTATGCCACGCGCCGCCAACATCATCATCGTCGTCAAGGAGGAGTAAACCAGACCCGCGTCATTAAACAAAGTCATCATAACCCTCGTCCGTTCGAGAAGAGATCCCATGTACCGTTTCCCCTTCGTCATGCCAGCATGCCTATGCACCACCATTCACAGTTCTACCCGTGAAAAGGGTACTTACAACATGACAACAGCACCCATGACACCAGCTGCGAGCGCACCCATGATAGGAGTGGCAAAGGCCGCAGCGCCGGTGAACTGGGATGGGGTAGGGGACGGAACCTGGGGTTGGCCGTCGGAGATCTGGGTGATGACTGGGGCAGACGGTGCCTGGGGCTGGCCGTCTGAGATCTGAGTGATGACGGGAGCTTGGGGCTGGCCATCGGAGATCTGGGTGATGACGGGAGCGGGTGGGGCTTGAGGCTGGCCGTCTGAGATCTGGGTGATGGCTGGTGCAGCGGGAGCTTGGGGCTGACCGTCTGAGATTTGAGTAATGACTGGGGCGGATGGGGCTTGAGGTTGGCCGTCGGAGATCTGGGTGATGACGGGGATGGGACCGGTAGGGGCCTGGGGTTGACCGTCACCGATCTGGGTGACGGGTGCGGGTTGAGGCTGGCCGTCGGGAATCTGAGAAACGATGGTGTTGATGACGGTCTCGCCGGGGGCAGGCGCACCGGCAGGTCGTTGAGCCTGGAGGTGGATAGGTTCGCACTGAGGCGCCCAGTCGCGGTCGTAGAGGTTGATCAGGTTGCCAGAGTCGCACTGCCAGAAGACAGTGGTGCCGCCGAGAGCAAGAGACTGGTTGCCACAGACGGAGTAACCAGCAGTGCTGAGAGCACCAGCTTGGGGAGGAGCATCAAACTGGAATCTAGGATATAAGTTAGCCACGTGACCAACAGAATATATATCCATCCGTATACATACTGGTAGTTGGACGCAATGTAGGCCTGGCGACCAGCCTGGTCCTTTAGGACACCGTCTGCGAGGGTCACGGTAAGAGTACCGGCGAGTTGACGCTTCTGGACATCTCCGGCGACTTGAACAACACCGAGGTTGAATGATCCGGCGTAGGTTGGCTGACAGCCCTCGGGGGCAGTGCCTGATGGCTCGATGATCTCGGTGACGCCCTGGGGCAGAGCAACGGCGACGGCCGCAAAGGCAGCGACGGCGAAAGACCTCATGTTGATATTAGGTATTACTAAGGATTAAGTGAGGTAGCGATGGTGATCCGAAGCTGTATCTGCTTTGGACAGAGCTCGTATGCGGAAGCGAAAGACGGCGAGGACTGATGAGCGAGGGATCAGTCTTCTTCGGAGGATAAAGAGATGCCAAATCCGAAAGCTTTTTGAGGGATTATGCAGTAGAGCTGGGAAGCGTGAGGAGAAAAGAAGAAGATGAAGGCGGGAGGCAGGGCTGGTTAATGTACTACTTCAGTGAAGCGGATTGGGACAATGAGGAAAGTCCATAAGCACTTCGCATGCGCAGAGTACATACACACCATTCACCCACGTCGGCGCCTCGACCAATAGCAGAGCAGCCGACATTCCCCAATAGGTGCGAGTTCGGGAGAGGGGCAGAGGGGGGGAGGGGGAGGTTGGGAAGTGATTGGGAAGTGATTGGCGTCGAGCAGGCCGAGTCTAGTGCGATTGGCCCAAAAAAAACAAGGAGGCTATATCGGTGTCTTGTCCCGGCATGGCTGGGCTTGAGCATGGTGCTTGTGCGTCTTGATGGCTAATACGGACGACTCGTTGCTCAGTGCTGACATTGACAGGAAAGTGGAAGAATGCTTGGGGACGAGTTGTTTGTCCCATTGCTTCACAGTTTGACTGTGGTCCTTCAGCTTGATCTGCAAACAAAGAATGCCCTAAATCACCAAATAATCATACGCTCTCTCTCTCTCTCCGCCCAACATACCTCAACGTCGGAAGGTAACAGTTGGGATAAGCTCCGAGCTGGCAAAATGTGATATCATCTCGATGAGTCTAGCTGGACTGCGGGCGCTATTGAATGCTGCTCTCAACTTCCAGTTGGCTGGGAGGCGGCGTGGATCTGATCAGCGATCCGACGTGGATCGTTGCCATGCGTATTCATGAGGAAGCCAGCTAGGATTGTTTGCTGCACGGGATTGCCTCATCGCCTATTAGAGACAGGCTACGCGTACGGACTAACGAGAGGCGGCATGTTGCATATTCCGTGCTGGGCGTGGCCGTCTTTTGCTGGGACAATGGAGCGGTTGTGCTGGTGCTGGACACAGTCAACAGTCACAGCAGTCTTGTCAGGCAAGCAATGCGTCACTGCATAGGCGACATGCCGATTGAGGCAGCTCTGGAGTCGAGATATGGCTGAAGATCATAGGGCACGCACTGTGATGGACCGAGTGTCTCTCGCATTATCAACGCAGCAACGACAGCAGACAGCCATAAAAAGTGCTCATGCCCAGCCAGGTAATTAGTTCGTGCGCCGCTCTCTCCACCGGCCAGTTGACACGAACTGACGAGAAAACGGGGTAGAATGCCGGTGATTGGACAGATTTGAGCGACGAAGGGTGGTGCGTTTCAGAGTGGAGGCTGGTGGAAGCCCCGAGCGCCAGCCATTCCCACTCTGGGCCCCCATGTCAACATCATGGCAGTATATGGAGAGTCGTAATGGCATCCAACAATCCATTGTTGCATGGACCACGGACCACTTGGGTCGTTGACCGGCTGCGTTTATCCATGGCCACCAATTGCAGGCATGAGGACAAAAACCCCTCTTGCGTGTGAGAGAGTATACAAAGACTGCATACGGCACGCCTCTCAGCCGTGCCAGCCATCTTCTTCACTTCCATTCTCAGCAGCTTCACAGCCAGCATCCATCCATCTGTCCATCCATCATCTCTCGTATGTCCAGCCCTTCTTCTTCTTCCTCATGCGACCGTTGGGCGGAAGCGGGGACAACGATGACGCAGACAGGCAGCTGTCGGTCCGCAATCGTCTATCGACAGCCAAGTTAGCGCCTCAACCGTGCCGCGATGGGCGATTGGCAGCGACAGCAGCTCTGGGCAAAGTCTTGGTATGATGACTAGGCCACGATCCATCGACAGCCAGCGCGGATGGCCAGTTGCCGTGTGTTGTGGTACGTTGCGAGCATCGTCGGCAGATTGCGAGTGAGGTACAAACGGAGATGGATCTTGTAGAACTAGATTGAAGAAAAAGGCACAATTGGCTGAATCCAGCAGAGGTCGCCAGTCACACAGCAATATGTCAAAGTGAAAATAGCCGCGAATGAGAGCGTGTTGTGTGTGTGTGAGTGAGTGGTGAGAATGTGGAGAAGCCAAGACGACGAAAGGGCAAAAAAGAATTGAAGGTGGAGTGACAGCGACAGTGACAGTTCGGTAGCAGCGAAGAACCTGACTAGCCACCACTTACGCGCGACCGACAGGCTGCTTTTGCGGGGGGCTTAGCCGTGTTTTTAGGGGGGTTGGGCAGCCTAGCCAGGGCACCAGACGGGGAGGGACCCAGCTATTCTTCGGCGGCCCTCCCCCCCTTCTTTTGGCGCCCCCCTTCCCCCTTCTTTCCTGGCTGCCAGACATACACAGACAGACATCGGCTACCTCTTCCGCATATTCATTGTATCCACATAACTCTGATACTGTAGGTAAAGAGAATGATCCGGTCCCAGAACCACAATTCCTGCCGCTGTCTCGGCCGTGCTGTCACGACTGTCACGGCTGTCATGTCAGGAGCTGAATATCCGACGCTCCCACAACAACAACAACATCATTGCGAACTCGCAACCGCATGTTGGCATATCTAGATCGCTCTGTTGCTCGTCATTTGCTGAAAGCAACAGATGCTAAGCAGCCCCGTTGTTATGTCGTTACTGTGGAGCAGGACGCGCATCACTCAACAGACCGGAAAATGCGATCGTCCATCACTGAACATCGCCATTTCCGCCCAATTCTCGATCCACGATCCCATCTGTTGGTGATCTCTCCGCCATACTTTTTCGATGGGCCGAGACTACATCGCTATTCAACGTATTACCATCTCGTAGGAATATGTATATACGTTATTATTGAAGCTGTTTTGTATCCGATCGTCATATTCAAGCAGTCCAGCCCTTTGTTTACATACCGAACCGTCAACAACACACTTCGTTCGGCACACACCTAGACCTACCAAACATCCCAATCTGTCCGATTCTCCCAGATCGACATCTGTCCCTGGCCTGGCTAATTAGGGCAGCTAGCTAGCATAAGCTTCTCGTAGAGAAAAAAACAAACTAAAAAAACAACATACACTTACTTGTTCCTCGGCCCCAGATTCTCTAGTATCGCGCCACCCACTCTTATTCCCTCGGGTCCATCACTCACGACGACGATGATGTCACCACTTTTTCTTCCATCGAGGCTTCTTCCGTGGGCGTCTGGATTCTAGCATTTGCTTGACGCTTGACACTTACTCATTTACGGCCTGGTAGCGCTGGCGTCGTTCATATGTCTCTCTCGGCTGTCTGTATCCATGGATAGTCATCTCGGCCGGGGCTCGCTCTGATCGAGCACCCACACAAACAAACGCTAATGGATCATGTATGTTTCAACCCTCGGACCCATCACCATCCATCCATTCAACTTCTTCAGCATTCAGCCTTGGCTACGAGCGCTCTGCTCTGCTCTGCTCGCCGAACATACACTTTGCTGGAACACTAATTATCCGGAAGTCTACTTGGCTTGGCCCACCAGCTCCCTAGCCGCCCGTACGTAGATAGCATAGTATCCAGGCACGCACGCATGCCAGTCTGCTGCAGGTACCAACGCACCCTGACAAACGCAGTTAGTGCGTTCAGCATGGATGCGAGTCTTGGATGGATCCATGAATAGGCAAACAGCTCCGCTAGAATGATGGATCCGTTTATACCAAGCGCTTGATAAGCTGACTGTGCTGTGCTGTGTTGTGCTGCTGCATACATGCATACACGCATACACGCATACATGCATACACGCATGCATGCTGTGCTGTCCTGTGCTGTCCTGTGCTGTTGTCCCTTGATTTTGGACTTTCCTTGGCTGCTAAAAGCCCTCATCACCATCAGCGAATCGCGCGGGCTGTTAGGAATGAATGACTCTAACTTGGACGTGCTCGTTCGACTTGTCTTGCAATAATTACCCCTTTCGCGCTGCAGATTGACTGATTGGATCTCTCATAATAAGTACGGCAAGTGGTAGCATGCCTCTCTTATAGCTGGCACCACCCTGATACATATGAACCATACAGTACTTGCCAAAGCCACATCTATCTCTGCCCTATACCTAACATCCATCTATCACTCGGCATTTCACTTCTTTAGATTCCTCATACAGTCTCAATGACCTATCAATAACTACTTGAGAGAAGCATAGTACATATATTCACGCACGCCAAGCCCATGGTATATATCTCACTACTATCATCATCACGTGCCATCAATCACCACAGTCCCAGACGAACAAAACTGCATGCCAATATCAATAAATTATGGATGCTAGCCAGCAGTACGTACACGCTCGCTACTCCATCCCAAAATCTATTATCATGTATCCCTCATCCCCTACATAAACGCCTCTCTCGCCTCCGTCCACCCCGGTCTCAGACCCTCCCCCTTAACCATCACACCCCCTTCCACAACCCAATCCACCTGCAGTTTGACACCAACACCAACATCCCCATCTTCCATGCCCCAGACACTCAACCCCAGCACATTCTCCCCATCGTAGTCCCACACCCCCGGCGGCACCGGAAAGACGCTCTGTCCCCGCCCATCGCCCCCAATGCCAGGCACATACTTCCCGTAATTGTACCCGTTGACATAGATCTCAGCTCTGAGCGCCGAGGACGTGAGCCTGTCGAGCACGATGCTCAGACTTGCGTCGTAGCCGGCCGGAATAGACAGCGGGAACGTGGTGCGATAGAATCGCACGCCAGGAGATGTGACGAGTGTGGATGGAGTCGAGAGCGGCCAGGCGGTGCTGTCGAAGCCTGGGAGGGACCAGCCGAGGCGCGAAGGTGTAAGTCCGTTTTCGTTCATGATGCCACGGACTGGATCGAGGGGGGTTCCGTTCAGAGATGCTCCGCCGGCGATCTTCCACTCTGTGAATCCAGGGGATGAGGTCGTATTGTTGGAGGCAGACAGGAGGTTTGCGGCGAGGATGCCGCGAGGGTTGAGTGCTCCGTCTCGTTGGTCATGCCCTGTGTTGTCCATGATCACGAGCAACACGTTCTCCTTCCCATCGCCGAAGACAGTAGCGCTTGCGTCTACAAAGGACAGTGTCAAATTCCCCTGTGCACTGTCTGCGTCGCCGGTCCAGCTACCTACGAAGCCTCCATTCAGCCATGCGCTCCATCCGAACGCTGTCCCGCCTTGCACTGCAAGCTCCACGCCTGTCGCGCCACCGAGGAATGTACCACGGAAGAGCATAGCGCCGTAGTGGAAGCCATACAAATCTGCGTATAGCACAGCTTCGCCGGTCTGAGGATTGAGTTGGTCTGCAACACGCCACGCTGGTGTATCGGCGACGTACTCTGGCTTGATCTCTGGTAGTGCGTCCGCCACTCTCCACACAGCACCGCTGAGGTCCGGAAGCTCAGGAGACAGCGGTGTGAACTGGATGTCAGCTATGAGTGTTCCGTAAGATGTGCGACGAGTTCGGGCTTGCACGCCGTTCCAGGTCAAAGACCTCAATTTCGCAGGTGCAAACACTTCGATCGACGTAGTATGAGGGATGTCACCAGTGAGGTCAAACGTCGTATCAGAAGTCAACGAGGCGCCACGAACGAGGTAGGGGCCGAGGACAAGAACTTTCAACACGTTAGATGACGCAGTGTCTGGGGAGAATGTGATAAAACTTACTTGTCTCGTCCACGGGACTAGCAGGGTCAGTCGAGAAACTAGGAGCCCAGAGCCCATATGCGGCAGTACGGTCAAGTAACAAAACACGCATGTCGTCGACGAAAATGACACTCGCTCCTTCGCCTTGCGTGAATTCGACTATAAGACCATGCTTTGCCGGACGGAAAGCTACAGTTGCGTTCTGCGCCCTGGCAATATGTCCATGTCGACCACCGCGGACGTAAAATTCACCAGACTCGCCAGTCGGAACCCATAACGCGATTGTAGGAATATTATCAAAGACGGCGTATGTGAGTACCTCAGCTGTAGAGTAGATGAATGAGTGGCTTCCGAAGCGAAAGTCGGTAACGATGATCTTGCTCTGATGTCCGTTGATAACAATAGATGAGTTGCCCTGAGGAATAGTGAGGTTGCCAACGGACGTGCTGACATGCAATTTGAATGCATCTCTTGATGCCAGATAAGATGGCGAGTGTCTAGTGACATAAAATGCTCCATTCGTCTCGCTGTTCCGCAGTTCAGTGGCCATCACCAGGGAATTCGTCGTGTAGAATGTTCCATTGCCCAATCTCTCGGTCACCGTTAAATCATCAGCGACGCGGGTAAACAAAGCCAGAGTCTTTGTCTCAGAGAATTTATCCCAGATCGCACGATTCTCGGATATAGGGGCAGAGTAATCGTAGCTAGTAGCGACTACAGGTGCAGCAAGAGCACCCCAATTTGTGCCGCCGTACATCATGTAAAGAGAAACGGCGGTGACACGCTCGCCAATAAGCTGTCGGTAGAATAGGTTGGCAAAGTCTGAGCCGATATCATTGGGACAGCCGCCTTCGGGGCCACCTGTACGAGGTAGGTTAGACTGACAATACTGGTCTCATGTGTACCGTCTTCCTGACTACTATGGAACAGTAGGACTGTAAATCAAAACTTACCCCAGGGATTATAAGACCCTCCTTGGAATTCTGGCATGAAAGAAGGTTGCGTAGGCGAGACATCCTGGAAGTGTCCGTAGTAATTGGCGACTGAATATGCAACGTACTGTCCATTCGTTGACGTACATTCGTCGAGATTGCAAGACCAGCACGAAGGATAACTGTCGAGTCCATAGACATCCACATTGCCTCCCTCATCTGACCAGTCCTTGGACCATGACTTGGTATTCATGTTTGGCGCATTCTGTATCGTTGGAATGATGATACCATTGTCCCTTGCTCTTTTCTCCAGATCTTCCATGTACGCAATTCCATCCTGATTCGGAACTCTGTCTACCGGGTTCCCAATCCATTGACTCTGATATTCATTCTCAATCTGATAGAGGATGGTGTTTCCACCTTCCGTAATCTGATACGGAGCTGAGAGCCGAGCCACCTCCTGCCAGAACGGCGCGTATGCATCGCCGTATCGCGGATCGCTGTTCCGTAGCTTTCCATACTCGCCCGTTGTGAGCCAGCCTGGGAAGCCGCCAGCGTTGGACTCGGCATTCACATAAGGACCAGGACGCTCAATGACATAGAGTCCGACGCGCTTGGCGATCTCAAACAGGTGAGTGAAATTTCGCCCGCCAGTCTCAAAGTCCAACGCGTCAGGACTATGGCTATGATATCCCCAGTGCGTGTAGAATGCAACTGCAGTAAATCCGCAAGCCTTGATCTTCTCGAGTATGTCTTCCCAGAGCTCAGGTACAGGGATTCTCCAGTAGTGCAGTTCGCCGGAGAAGACGAAAAGACGCTTTTCATTGACGATGAAGCTGTAATGATCCCATTGGACGATGTCAGTGTACTCGTTATTTTGCAGAGGCCATTGTGTTGCATTCTGGGCCAATACAGCATATGGAAGAGATACCATCCATGTCCAGATTAACAGAAAAATACCAACATGACCTCTGCCAAGTCTCATCTTGACTGTTATGTTAACGGGATGCCTTGCAAAACGCTGTTGAGCCAGGAAGACTTGGAAACGAGCTTTATACCTCATTCAGTGCACAAACGGCCATGAGGGTCAATCAGTCCCCGCAGGTATCATCAGTTCTCGGTGACAGGGAATCTGGAGACAGGCCGTTGATCACCTACAAGGGGCTCCGCACGTCGGAAGCGACACTGAAATGCGCCGGGATCTTCGTAAGGGAGAGGTCATCGAACGGGTCTAGCTTTCTGCACCCCACCAATTCCGAGAAGAGGTGAGTACGTAAAGCACAAAATTCGCACATAGCCATAGGCTAATGCGTCGAGAGACGACGTTGACACGAATTAATACGGAAGAAATAAGAGGTTCGGTAGACATTGGTCCGGGGTCGAGCGGGGTCGTGGAGTCAAGGTGTGAAATGATGAACTTAGACAGCAAAACTTCACCTGAAAGACCAATGAAGCAAGTTGGTGCATAGTGCTGTAAGGCATTGCTACGTCTCGGCTTGGAAGACCTCAGCCACAGTCCGGCTCGTCGTGTTGTGATGTAGCATCTCTTCCACCCATTACTCCCCCATCAAGAATCCATTGCTCGTTGTCGTCATCATCATCCTGAACTCTCCTCCACAATGGTTCTCTTTCTCGTTGTCTTGATTTGCCCTTGTCTTCAATCTTAGTAACAGGACGTATCATTTTACCTAGTAGAGGGTTTCTGCTAAAGGCCCCAGATGCATGGCTGTTTGATGTGGAAGCCGGTAAGGTCTCCAGATAATCATCTTCGTCATTACTCGGTGGTGTTGTTGGTCGTTCAGCGGCAGCCATTTTTCGGACAATCTTCCCTCCTTTGAGGTCAATAGAGGCAACCACTTTGCGTTTCTCATACTCTGGTCTGGCATTCCATTCTTGCTCTCGCAAGATCTTTTGCTGCCGCTTTAGTTGTAGAGCTCGTTCCTGGGGGGTAGCCCACATGTTTACTCCCGCATCTGGTGTCTCAAAGTCTGCTGCTTCGTCTCGAATATGTGTACGTCGAGCGTTCTGGGCCTGAAAGTTGAGTAATTTATCACGATGTTTCTTAGCAGCAGCGAGTTTCTCACTTTCCGAATCCGATGACGCAGGCGTAGATGTTCCCGGTGTAGAAAGTGATGCGAATGGTTTTGGAGCTTTGGCGACCTCTGCACGCTTATAAGCAGCATTGTTCGCCTCCATCCGCTCCTTTCCACGCTCCTCGCGCAGTGTGCGGACCATGGAGGAAATTTCACTCGCAGAAAGGAGTGGCTTTTCACAGAATGTGCATGGTCCCAAGCCCTCCTTGACACATATAATCTTTCCGCAGTTCAGACAATTGGGGGCGGCTTCAAGAAGGGGATGTCTCGTGGCCATACAGTTACAGCGCCGGCGCGCATTGTTCTCCGCAGACGGCGCCAGCGAAGGGTTAGTCTGAATCTCCAGTGCTCTTATAACATGATCAAGGTCATCCAGTTGTTTCGACTGTCCATGCATGGCAGTTCCGCCAGATATATTGACTTTAGCCTTCGCTTTGGGTGCTGGAGAAGACGTTCTAGACGACTTGACATCCGAAATGAGAGGTCCAGCGGCAGAGGGAGGAAGTTTTGAAGGTGCTTTCGCTGACGGCGCAATTTGTTGCGGCCTCGAATCTTGGATCGCATCAGGCTTGTCCTGCAGAGCCAACGTATTTGATATGGGCGGTTCCTTCTTCTGCTTTGGCCTCCCACTCATGTAGTCCTCCTCATTCTTCTTTACATATGCTCCTGTAGTATTTCCAAAATCATCGGGCCGCCGGGGTGCTGGTAATGTGTTGAAATTGTTCGCCTTCTTCTTCCTAGGTTTCGCTTTAGGTACTTCCGACAGAGATTCTCTGGATGGCGCTTGGGAGGAGCTTCCGGATGGAGAGGCTTTCCGTCGCTGATTGAAGGACGAGATAAAGTCTAGAGCTTGTGGAGAGTCACCTAGTAAGTTCTTTAGGTGTTCTGCGGCTTGATCTTTGGACAGCGTGTCAGTGTACGCGATTATTTGCTTCAGTGACTCTTCATCTAGAGGTAATAGCTTGGACAGCTGGGGAGCAGCCCACGAAGACAGTTCCATCGCGATGAGAATTCAAGCACTGGTCAGGTTATGCTGCTCTGTTCAATATACAAACGCGTTTATTGCGCGCGCGACGGGTCGTGATGTAGTGGAGTATACGTTACATCCATGGATGTAAAAGCTCAAAGTCTTTGTGGGGTAAGATCGTTACCTAGCTCACGACGCGATGTCCGAATTCGATCATGCGCAAATTCTGCGAAGATGTATTCAATCTCAGTGTGCTAAGCCAGAGGACCTATAACCCTATATGATTGTCAAATAAAGCTCCACTGTATTCAGAGTATAAATGTTCCCCAATCGAAGTTCTAATGGGGACCGTTGGTGACGTCATTGTTCATCAAGTCTACGCGTATCATATGCAATGGACTGAGGGCCAAGCACTTATCTGAAGTTATTGAATAGCCTAGTGATTAAGAGCCTTTGATAAATTTTGTTATACTCAATCATACCGTCCTTTGCTTATCATGTTGCATAAAAGCATCGTCAGAGTTCCTCATCCAGCACCTCTTCCATTTCCACCTGTCTCATTTCTCTCACAAACCGTTCTTCCTCCGCCTGTAAATCTACTACCCCTACATTTGGGTCCCTTTCTGTTCCATGGGGTATCGCATTTTGTTCCGCTATCATCGCTCTATGCCCAACTCCTTCTGCTGCTACCTCCACAACCGGTTCAGGGTCTCCTTCCACGGTATCTTTAGTCGCAGTTTTCACTTTTGGCTTATTCCTGACTGATGATGGTATGAATTTGCTAACAGCTTCCTTTCTCAAATCTCGCACAACTGGGGCAGCAGAGTATGTAGTCTTCGCCTCGATCTGGGGTTTAGCAGGTAATGCATGTGGCTCCCGAATACCTGACTCAACTTCGATCTGGTTCGCACCAGTCGCGTGTCTGTTGCGATTCGGTCTAGGGACGGGAGGGGGCGTATCTCGTGGCATGGGTATATCTCTGACATCTTCGTCCGTCTCGCTGCTCTCGCTGCCCCTACTGCCGTCTCTCCTCCTCTTTCCCAGCACAGCACCGCCTCGTCCGCCTCTTCCACGTCCCCTTTCGCCTCTATCATCGCTATCATGCCGCCGGAAATGAGGTGCCTTGTCGCCGAGAACTTCTCTAGCCTTATTTACAGCTCTGAGATCCTTTTCGAGTTGCGACAGTGTCTCTCTATCTTTTGGCCGTAGGCTCCCTGTAGCCTCAGCTTGTCTTAAATCATCGATTTGACGCTGTAGACGTTCTGGATTTCGCCGCGCAAGCTTCTCATTACGTTGCGTCTGCAGCTGTGCTTTGCCTTTTTTAAGAGCCTTGGCTTTGTCGGCTTTGCGCTGGGCTTGTACGGGGTTTGCGGATAGTTTGTCCTTTGCCATGGTGCGCTACAAACGGACGTTGGTGTCTGGAGATGAATTGATAGACCGGGTGCATAGCAAGATACCAACGCGCACTCACTTGGCGTGCTAATTACTGCTTAGAAGTCAAACATGTTTTAGCCAGTTCTGATATTACGCGTTGTGGTATATTTCAGCATAGAGGTCCCCAGATCTAATTTAGCTGCATAAGTTTCGCTCGCGCTACTGTGGACCCCGGCGCTATGATCTGCACCCTGGCGCGTCAACTCGTTCACATCAACCAACAACACAACCAGACATCATGTTGATTCCCACTTCGGTGCTCGCAAACCTCAAGAAGCAAGGAAAAAGGCCAATAAAAGAGGAGAAGCCAGTCAAAAAGCCTGATGAAGCTTTCCCCGAGTCGGGTCCCAATCAAGTCGAGGTCCTCCCGAAGGAGCTTTCTGAAGCCCAAGCTACATCGGATCTGCCCACGATTGAAGCAGATCAAGGCCCTGCGAAACGTGTTCGTACCGGAGGCTCCAATATCACCGTGGCTGAGATCACGCCAGAATATCTCCAGAGCATTGTCAGCGGATTCGAGGTGTGCCTGAGCGACTACGCATTGCAGGATCCCGCAAACTCAACATGGCTCAGCCCTCTTGAACGTGAAATCGAAGGCAAAGGACAATGTGTGTCGCCGACTCAAGGAAACAGTGCTGCGCTGACTCCACTTCGTAGACTTTCACCTCTCGTCGTTCGTGCAGATGTCCAAGTTCGCCATGCTCAAGCCCCCTGTCTCACAGCCGATCCTGAAGCGTGCTTTTCTCGAATACCCTTCCGCACTTTTCTCAACCCACAGACTCGAGGACAAGGGTATGATCCAGCGTGTAAACATTCAACCGAACAAGTACCACCCGCGAGATCAACGCACCGAGCGAATTGTCTACGTTGAGCCTCACAACGCTAAAATTGCATCTAACATCCCACTCTTCACCTATCTCATAAAGTCCCACAATCCCGAGAAGGAGAAATGGTTCCCCATCCAGGCAGTGTTCAGAGACGACGACCAGCTCACTAACAAATACGCATACGTCCTCATGAACGGCAACGTCGAGATGGCATGGAGCAAGGGTACCAAAAAGTGGAAGGAGCTGTGGCCAGACAACTGGATCGTGATGCCGAAAAAAGAGCAGGAGAAGAGAACTGAGGAGTACAAGGCATTGCATCGCCAAGAGCTTGATGAGGCCGAAGACGCCGAGCCAGGTAAGCAGGCACATTGGGGTCTCGAAGAGGCGGAAGCATTTCCAAAGCCTGAAGAGTCCGACAAACAATCTTCAGTCACCCACTCTGTGAGGGACAGCTCAAATCTGAAAGGACACGTATCGAAAACACAGTCTACCAGAATGAACTCTCTTGCAATAGCTGACAAAGGCACAGTCGAAGTGAAACCTCAAATAGAGCAGCCCAAGAAAGCCTCGCGCAAGCAGGCTGCAAAGCGGAAGATGAAAAAGAAGAAGGCTGCCAAGAAAGCGGCTGCGAAGAGCGGTGAGGAAGACACTTGAATGGAGTCGATGGACTATGTGTATAAGGAAAAGGACTAGGTCAAGTATACCCGAGAAATCCATAAGCATATTGGTTAGTATCACAATAAAAACACGCTATAAGAGTGATTCGAAGCAGAAGTACGTCGTGATGTCGGGACAAGCTCAGCGTATATGATTACTATTTCACCACTGTTCATCTTGTGCGCAGAGGAGACTTAATAAACGGTTACAATTAGCCATGCGAGTGTTCTAAACAAGACTTCAGGTATAATTATTATGAACAGTCGATAGCTGACTTGGTTACCTATGCTTCAAAAACACCGTAGACTTTGGTATTCCTGCGTTGATAGAAACTCCGCTGTTATACAACTTTTGAGTATTCGATCATGGTTAAAAATCACCATTGATCAGGTCGGATTGCTTGAGCGTGTAGTGTAAAGAATCATATCCATCGTGGTGCGTGTCGTCGTGGATCATGACTGGGAGGTGTACGATTGATAGCATTAATTCATATTCCAACCACTAAATTGGCCAGTCATAATCACGTACGCTCACTTCAAATGGATGATTAGATATAATGTTGCTGAATCGTGATTTAATTCATGCTATGTGGGTATTGTTGATCCTTCAATTCATCCATGCAGAGAAAACGCCATCATGCCAGAGATCGCAAAGCCGAGTTCAATATTCGATATCGAAGGTCGAAAGTGAGATTTCATGCTGATGTCAACGCCTACTTTCCACCGCCGAGAGCGTTCTTAGCCTGGTCAAGGAGACCTTCTCCACTCTCACCACTACCCTTGGTGGAGTCAGTGAGCTTCTGGCCGATGCCCTTCTCTCCACCTAAACAAGATGATTAGCCATGATCATGTACCTTGAGATGAGTGTGAACGTACTGGGCTGAGCCTTGCCTGCTGCGTTGTCTGCACCTCCAGTGACGGCTTCGGTACCTTTCTCGAGCATAGACTTCTCAGAGTCAGGCTTGACCTTCTCCTTGGCCTGTGTAGTTGCGTCTTTGCGGCTAATGAGATGTTAGGCTGATGATCGGCAGGGTGTAATGGTAAACAAAGAGTGCACAACTTACAATGCGTCAGTCATGATGATTGATTTGAAGTTGGTTGGTTTGGATTGAAGTTCTGTGAGGTTGATGATTTAGAGAGTGGGATGAAGAGAAGTAGAAATTCCCAGACGGTCGAAGTCCTTTTGTATACGACCTCACCTCACACTCACACAACAGGAGCAATTCACTAGCGTGGACGTCATTCTGAGCACAGCCTGGAGTCAAGCAAGGCAGGCGCGTCGATAATTACCCCACCACCCCCACTACTAGCGCCGAACCCTGCCTGAGGTGTAGGTGTGTGTCTGTGTAACCATGGTTCTGTGGGTAGCAGCCACGTTGACAGCAGAATGCCATGATATTGGGATGCCAATTAGCTAGCTGCTAAATCCCTATCCTGTTGTTCTGTCATCCGCCAGGAAAACCATGGAAAGATCCTAGAAAGTCTTAGGTCAAGGAGCCGAACTCCTACCAATCCATAGCTCGCATTCTCTCCTAGCCCCCCTTTACACGACCTGGTGACCGTCCTCAAAACGCATGCTGGGATATTTGGAGAGATCGCTTGACATACGTACCTTACGCGTCATCGATATGTTTGAACGTCATCTGCTTGCCGTTGCTGACTTGCAAAAAGAGGTCCTCGTATATAAGCACTACTTCTGTTGTATGAGCATATCAAGGGATGGCAGCGTGTAATACTACTCCATGACGGTCTACGTCATAACTCAGGGAGGATGCCGGGTCGAACGGACGCAACTTAGAATGACTCCAGCGCTATTAATATTGAAAAGACACTTATTGATGTACAAGATCAAGGGTCGCTACCAGTCCTTTACTGCCTAAATGTTATATGCATCCAAGGAGATCCGACGCGGGGCATGCTAGTGGGTGTATTGTTGATTAAGGCGTATAGCGAGAGTGACCGTTGTCGAGTTGTCCGGCCTCAGTCTCGTTGCATCATCTGACATATCTACCCACCGAGATCTTGTACTGTTGCTGATGAGCTGTCGCAAGAATATTATCTCCCTCACTAAGCACCATCCTCTTTCTGGATCCCTGGTGTTGACATCGTCAACCAATTTCCATCACACGAGCTTCCAGAAAACGTGTCCCAGGAACTCAGTATTCAGAGAGCCAAGTCTGAACATACGAGCTGCCCGAACATCCATGGCTAGCTAGCACTTCGGTCCGCCGTCACGTTTGAGTCATTTCACGCGCAATATCATCACCTGCTGCTCAATATCCTAAGTCTAGCTGACAGCGATTCTGATCGGTATGTACGCTCCATGATCCTTGAACGGCAGGGTAACAAAGTGGCTTCTGTGGATGTAGCTGCGGGACATCTTAGTGCGGGATCACACCGAGACTGCCAACCAGGATGCTTCAAAGACATTGGAAGACACAATAACAGCGAAGAACGTAGTCACACGGACAAAATAAAACCCGAATCGAGCATCGGGAATGCTCGGCTTACTTTGTATCTTTCATCTTGGTAATAATTCGAGGAGGGTTATACCACGCTGTACGAGAAGAGAATATCATCAGTCGAGATACCGTTGCATCTGATAACAGTATCAGTATTGTTTCGTCCTTGTATGTCGACCGGCAGCACTGTGATCCTTTACTTGATCGGGAAATGCAACAAGAATTACAACATCGGCCCTGTTCCGAGGAGGAGCCTCTGGGGAAGCTCTCCGGAATACGACGATGTTTCTGAGCGTACGCGATAGGACCCTCGTCGATCTGAAGTGAGTGACATCGCATATGACAAGTAGAGCATTGACTGTTTAGCTCGCATGGACTACTTCGTCTAGAATCCCAAGTTTTAAATGACGCAGAACGACCACTTGCTGGATGTATCCGAACGTTAGAAGCCGGGTAAAAGGTAGGTATGCCAATGGGGAGTGAATGCGAAGCGCGAATGTGGGGTTGCTGTCTCTCCTGTTTCGAAAAGATAAGAGATCAAATCTGAATAAGTTGAACGTCACATAGTCTCAACTCGATGATAATGTCACAAGTGATGATTTGAAATGAATGTGCTGCTTTGGAATTGTGTCGCCAGAAGAAATATGGTAGTCACGTGCTCTACTGCCCCACCAGAAACCACAGCCAAGCTGATAGCTTTTTCTTCCATCCATCAACCAACAAACCAACAACCTGGACTCCTTCGAGATTAGTGTTCGTCGCTTTAGGATCATGCACAATTAGCCTCCTCGTCTTCCTTGTACGAGATGACTGATTCCCTGATGGGGGCCCTTTCTCCTTCTGTACATTGATGACACTGTAATGTCAGACTCACTCCACGCAAAAGAAGACCAATCCGAGCACTTCGGAGCAAGTTCCACATCCATTCACAATGTCAAGATCTCTGAACACACCAAGCGTCCTGAAGTCGTCAGTACACTATGAACACGACTCTCATCGGCGAAAATGGAGCACCTCGGCTTCTGCCTTATGTATTACATTTCGACAACTCAACCGAAAGCGCTGTCGACATCCGGACCTTTGCTGCGATTGCTTTGGTGTCCAAAAGCTGATATAGCTGGGGACACATGTGCACGTGTGGTGTGGACACGCAGTTGGAGTGCTCGGCCGGTGCACACGAACTGGCACTTAGGGCATTTTGGTCGACAGGTTTCGGCTAGACCAAGATGTAGGTACCGATTGACCCTCGTGCGATCGCCTTACAAGTGGATCAATGGGGTAAGATATCCGATACAATACTAAAGCACATACCGATGTCCCAGCAAAGACCGCTATTGAACTCGACCGATCTGTCAATGGGTATCCTACGCTATCTAAGACCACCTACTGGGGAAAAAAACTAGCAACTTCATATATGACAGCAGACAGCTGTACGCGCAAAGCTCTATTTTCAGATACTCAGATAGCTTTACGAAGTGTTACATTTCATATACGATACATTCGTCCTGCTCAACGATTAAACAGCGGTCATGAATTACTGCGAAGAGGATTCTGGTTCCTCAGTTCGTCGCAAACTTGATCCAATTGGACCCCGAAGGATGACCAAGCACCCAAATGTGGCTTTGCAACGAGGAAATTGAGCCGTACGGAATAGTTATGCCGTATTGAAGGTTCCACTAAAAGATGGGGTCGGTGTTCGTGTGGAACGCCTGAGGGTCTACCCAGAACCCACATCCATTCATAACGAAGTCAATTTTTAGCGCGGTGCGCCAGAAGACTGACATGGATGTGCTGGGCCTCCTGCCTGGCTTGACCAAGATCAGCGATCCATGCCTAGTGCCAATTTGTTGGATATCTACTCGAGGGCAACGCAAAGCATAATCCGATTGCCACTTATATCACTTTTGCAGACTTCAGTCATTGCGTGGGTTATCACGTTTCAGGATATTTGATTCCACATATTCAATACAACCGCCTTGCGCTGCGGCTGTCGTAGCTCAACATCCAAAGTTGCGCTGTCGCCAAATCGCAAGTCCAGGATTCCCAGTGCGAACTCGTCAAAACCAAGTATCAGGGTTGCCACAGCGGACGAAATTCACACGTAGCCTTGCATATTGCTGATTCTGCTACGGTACTATGGTTCTGTTGTCTGCGACCAAAAAGCAGTCAATATCCGTGGTCCGTTGATCGCCAACTACACACATCAGGAACTTCCGAGCAGACGACGTTGCCCCAACCAGTGCTGGGCAGGCAGACGTTTGGGGAGCAATTGCGGCGGTCGACTCGATTCCATCATTCTGTGCTTAGCGTAAACTATTACCGGACACGCTTACTACAACCTTCTGAAACGCCTTGGATTCTTTCCTTTGCACAGAACATCACAATTCCTTCCTGGACACATTCTCTGAAGTCTTCAGAAGGATTACCAAGTACATGGCCACGGCCGTGCAGCAGCCATTTCTTGGTTCCGCTCTCGTGCCCGGATTCCAGTCTGCACACACCAGAATGCCGAAGGAAACTCTGGGGGCTTCATCTTTCACTGGGAAACCTCACTCATACGTACGATCACCGGAACTGACTCAATCCGCATTACCAACTGCTTCAGCAACGAAGTCACAAAACTCTACTAAAAAGAAGAAGAAAAAGTTCCCTAAAGCTAAAGTACCATTGGAGGTGAGAAGGTCTTCATCGACACCCCACATGCGTGCTGCAAATAGCGGCGAGACAGATGCGCTGTCTCCCACTGCAGATAAGAGACGCAATAAGTTGGGATACCATCGTACGTCAGTCGCATGCGGTAGGTCTCTCCATTCATCTTACACATTATTAAGTTGAATGGCTTCTTAACGATTCTAGGGCACTGTCGTCGAAGGAAAATACGGTGCCTCCTTGCACCTGATGATCCACAGGGACGATGTTCGAATTGTATTCGATTGAAAAAAGAGTGTAACTTCTTCCCTGTGGAGCAGGAATCAAGTCAACAGACTCAGAGCGCGAAGTCCGATGTGAGCTCGAGCCTACCTTCGGCATCCGATCCATCGTCACCTCAACATATACCGCCCAACGTTGAAGCGTCTGAAGAGTATCACCATTATAACTCTTTGTCAACTCCGTCCTCTGCTGGCTTCCGAGTTGGGCCTGATCAGCTGACTAATATGGAGCCCTCACGCAATCCCACAAGTAATTGTCACGGCCTAGTTTGTTGTATTATGAAACTGATTGCGAACAGCACCTTTTCCAAGTTTACCACATCAGACATTCCCATATCCTGACGCGAACGGCCAATGGAACCTCCAGGGTTTTCCGGGCACATTCTTGCCAAGTAAGTCGCCCGCATGAATAGGTCGGTTGACAAGAACAATTCTTGTCAATGCCAGACTGCAAAATCTAATGTAGCTGAACAACATATAGCTGGCGGTCATACTCAACCTTCATCGAACGTGCATCTTGCATACGGTCACCAGGATCCACAGCACTGGAATTCTACACAAAGGTCGATGTCAGTTGGCGATACTGTCCAGCAATCATTCCCACAGCAGCTTCTAAGTCAGTCGGGCTATGGCGACAGGCCACAACAATACTATCCTACTCCTCTGAATACGGATCTGGCTGCCTCAATACCCGCATCTATGTCTGGACCAATGACAGCACCAGTGACTATGGCTTCTTTTACCCAACCACAGTGGTCCTACACCGGTGGCCATATGCCGCCATCAGTCGCTCATATGCACGATGGGTCGTATAGCGGTGGCTGGTACAACGACACAAGCAATCCACAGAAAATAGAGGAAGAAGGAGTGCCGGCAACAACCCACTATCCTGGAAAATTTCAGATATCACCATTTCCGCGCTGAACATACGCTGCATTCGAAGAAGATCGATCATCGTTACCCCACGGAATGTACGAACACCGTCTTGACGCACATGCTGGGATATTCTTGGGGCCTTGAGTTACAGCGTCGTAACCCCGCCTTGGATCACCATACAGCATACGGTGCAGTTCAGTTCCCAATGGACAATGGACTCAATACAGCAATGTATTGCTACTCAATGTAAGTTTCGCCCTCGAAATACGGGCTGACATGGGATCTGATGGGTGCAAGGCTCGGCATTTTTCAAACCTTGTCTCCGGGAATTCACGTTCGAAGGAGGGACAGCGTCAATCTTGCAGCTTAGCTTGATTTGAGAGGGCGCACTATCACTCCACGCGCGATCGACCGATTCGACGATGAGATGCCGACCAGGAGTGCATAATTTCGACATGGCAACTCGCTGATAACAATCTATCTGTATCGAAAGAACCGGCTGGATGGTCCTGTACATAAGTGTAAAGGTTACTGCTGTGTGGACGTCATCGCATTCCATTTAAGGTTTGCCAACTTCACAAGCATGACGCAACATTGGCCTAGCTGAACTCTGGCACAACATAATGACTACGCCGACTGATGGAAGTACAGTCGAATGTCTTGGGTTCGTTGAGCATTGAATATAGTCACAATCCATGGTCAAAATGTCACTCTGTCGTGACTTGGTCAACGAGAGACATTACTTAATGCGTAAGAGACCTGATGGTCTTGATATACGCTGTCTTTCGCACTGTCGAGAGATTCTCAAGCGACAGGAACTGGGCTAGGACAACCAAAAACTCGTGTGGCTAAGATGGACTGGGTCAAGATGACTATAATCACACATGCAAAACCACACCAAGAAGTGATGTTTCAGCCACGACGGGAAGCGGCATCTCGCGACAATGACGCGGACACATCCGTTTTGACTCGGAACACGAATTGGATGTAGGCAGCGGAGAGATAAGATATCTATGCATGTGCTACAGCGTTCCCAAAGCATTAAAAAACCGGGACAGCACACCAATGGCAAAAGTCGCGGTTCTATCTTCAATTTGCCCAAAGAAGCACCAAATCTTACTCGTCCTTTTTACGTTTACAAACACGAGTGTCGCATCAAAAAGTAAGACTGCGCCCGCTCGCCATTCGTGTCGATCACAGAACCCGAGTCACTGGCACATACTCCACGTTCCCCTGAGCGCAAGCGCAGGCGCGGGGCTAAAAGGATAATGGGTCCACAGTCAGACCAGGTATACTGCTTACTCACGCCGCTTAGTCTTAGGTCTTGGTACACTCAAGTTATCAATCGTTCATCCTATTGCTAGCAAAAGTCTGTTCATTCTTAAGTAGCATACCATGCCTCTCTCAACAGCAGTCAAATGTGTAGCAGCGGAGGCTGATCCTTCGACTCACGCGAAGCCGTCGTAGAACTCCGATAGGAACATCAGCCCACGGTTCTGATCTGCAAGGCACGTGGCAAAGTATTCTGTCTGAGCCTCGAAGCATAGCATACATATTAGGCACATACATACCAGTGATACCAGCATGTACCCAAGGCCGGTGTCTAACTGTATATGCCAAGCCGGACAATACATAGGTTAATCATGTCAACGGTTGTTCAGGGGCCCAACATTCGTCCGCGAAGCCCGTCACACGCAAATCGAAGCGCAAGCGAGGAATGCCTCCGCCGCAACACCGGTCCCAGACATACTGACTGTGGCACAGTACAATCATCGCCATCATTCGAACAATCATGATGAACCAGAGTACCACAAGCCCTTCTAGTTCTTACTATCACTATGCCCAATCAGGCAACTACTAGGAGCCACACATCTTTGTCCTTACGGCCACCGCCAGGCCACACAATATTCCTCGTGTGTTGCCCCAAATCACTCCACGAGGATGTCACAAATGAAGCTTCAACCTTCAGAACTCAGGTCAAGAGCGATTGTTCGAGCGATGAGAGATATATTCAAGTGATAGTGTTTATGAACGATGTGCGCCCTGCAGACGCTCGAGCACAACAATATGGTTACATGGTCAAGCGACCAACATTAGCAATATTAACAGCCAAGAAGCGGACTCACGATACAGTACCCACTATGAAGTTAGCCTCCCCATGAGAGTTGCATTTCGTGCAGACTACTGCAGCTAGTCCAATGCTTGTTTACGCCTACCTCGTTACATACGCTTTAGTGGCATGAGTTCGTTCTCCGTACTGTACATATGTGTCTCAGATACAGGTTCAGCCTTTGGGGTCGCGCTACGCAAAGACTACAACAAAAACCGAGACCAACCTCCTTCTGAGTGAAATGCAGAACGACTTCAAACGATCGTTCCCTCCACCAAACTACGTTTGTACCAATTGACGCAGTACCACTGTCTACATTATAGTCTCTGTCTTCCGAAACGAATCCAATACACCGATATCCCTAATCATGCGATATCCGTGCTACCGACCATTGTTTCCGCCTTACATATTACCCCTTGTGCGTTCGCCAGGCTCGAGCAGCCGGTCAAGCAAAGATATTGACCCACATCATGTTCCCCATCGACATCTAGCGCCTCTCCCGCTGCTCCCCGCGGACGCTGAAAACGCTTGCATTGAGACTAATACGTAGCCTGTTGCCATGCTCTGTCCTTTCTAGCAACAACAGTGTTACTTTCAACCAATCACCAAGCTCTTTATAAAACGACCCGGCATACAGAAACCTCTTAGACAGCTACACTATATCGGGCGATATGTCCGTGAAACGGCCCGAAGACTACGCCAAAAACGACAGGGCATCGGCATCGCTTGGGTCCGATTATGTGTGATCGCAAAAGCGCACTAGTCCCCAAACCCGGCCGAGTATGAAAACCCACGAATGCGCTGGAACGAAAGAGGGAATTCTCGCGGCGTAAAAAAAACCACGCGGTCCACGCCAGCACTACCCTCTATGCAGAGTTCCACACCATCTCCGTATGCCCGTCTAGGTTAAGGGTGTCGCGGCAGTGGGGCACTGCTCGCGCTCGCATTCTGATTGTAACTCTGGGCCCCACAGTTATATACATCGTGCCTCTACGAACGTCTGTATTGCATAATACGACAATTCGTATGCCAAGTCCATCTGGGACATGCCCAGTCTGTCAAGACTCAAGAGACACCTCCGCTACGCCGCTGTGTCAATATTGCAAAATACTACGATACCATGACCCTTCGATGGAAGTCTGATCCACGATAGTGGGAACGATGTGTCTCGAGTTCGTGACTGAACTACAACCTGTTCATGTAATTAATAGCGGCTACGAAACCAGGACCAGGGTTACGGCAATTGGGCATCTGTACATGCTGCCCTCGATCGACAACAACGAGCATAGGATCATGGACGTGGACCTGGTTAACTCCATTAGTCCTCGCCATGCTTATGCCTGTCGGACGACGCAAAATGGCATGGAGGATTGTTTATTCATTCTGACAATTAGACAATTGCCACTCGGGCTTCTCCGCATATGAACGATGGCCTTCTCCAACTTTTGATCCGTTTGTCCATAGTTACATGGGAAAGCTTGGCGCCCGATGCACGTCTATGCCACCAACACGCGTTTTTATATATAATTAATATTTTACGGCATCGTCGACAAATACTTATATACCTATTAAAATATCTATTATATATTAGTATTATATGATATTAGCTATATATTAGTATTTTTTTAACTATTTTACGCTATCTATTATACCTCCTAAGTAGCGTAAAGGTATTTAATTCGGATAGAATAACTCAATAGAACCTCTACTACTACCTCCTAGGCTACGGCTACGTATATCTATATTAAAGGCGCTCTAGTATAGTATAGATAAGGTATTAAGGGCTACGAAGATAGTAGTAAGGCGTAAAAATATACCGCTAGCGCCCTCTAACGTACTCTTATCGAGCGATCCTCTAGCCTTACTAGGCGATATATCTAATAATACTAATAACTCTACTTTAGTTCATAGAGATATAGTTAAGGAGGAGGAGAAGAAGGACCTATAGAATAATAACGCGGCTCTTAATAAGATAATATAGTCTATCTATATAAATTAGTAACTTAGAGTAGATAGTTTTAGAAAGATTATTAAGGCTATATCGCTAAAGATAGAAGCCCGGTATAAGTTTAAGAAGGAGTTATATAAGAAGGAGATTTAGTAGTTAATTAATAAGGCTCTCGGTACTAATAACTAGCTATTTAAGACTTAAGGCTTTACTATAAAGCTCGGAATATCTAGTCGTGCTAGGAAATAGTTAATACTTCTAGACTAGAGTCTAGATAACTAGAATAAGCTTCTTACCTTCCTTAATAAGATCTATAGTCTAGTAAGAAAGGATCTACTAGAGGCTATATTTCTTACCTTTAAGGATACTATTATCTATAAGTCTTATTAGCTACTAGAACGTAAGAAGGCTATAGTATCTAATCCGAAGTCTCCTACGCTATTACTACTTATTAGTATAGTTTCTACTAGTCTAGTATTATCGCCTATAGATCCGAATCTTAAGGGACGCTTAAAATAGCTATTTAAATTATAGGAGAAGCGAAGATAGCGAGGCCGTAACTAAGGAGTTATTATTAATAATATTTAGAGTAAGCTCTAGTATAGTAAGGCGATATATATAAACTACTAAGGTTAGTACTATAAGATTATATTACCTAATAGAATACTCTACTATAAGGTGGATAAGACTATCTTAGAGCTATAGGCTAATAATATTATTAATAGTATTTAAGGCGTAACTAAGGATAAGCTATTAATAGACTTATTCTATAAGATTATCGCTCGACCGTGCCTAAGGAAGTCTTAAACTAGTAGTAGAACTAGTATCTCGTTAACCGCCGTTAACGGAAGTACTACTTCTATACTTAAGCGCCTTAAAATAAAGAGATTACGACGTAAGGAGGCTAAGTTAGATTATAAGAAGCGGAATACGAGGCTTTAAGATAAGTAGATAAGATAGATAATAATTAAGCGTAAGGAGACGGTGGCGAGACGTCGTTAAGATAATAAAGATAAGCTTACGTATACTTAACTACTTTATTAGATGGAATTATAGTATTACGGGTTTAATTCTATAATACCTATATAGATATCTACGTTTCCTTAACCTTAACCTTAACCTCGCCCTCTATCTACTTATAGTTTAAATTATTCGCTAACTCGTAAGACTCGTTATAAAATACCCCCTTAGACACGAGTTATAGAAACCTTTAGTAGTCTAGTATAACTAGGGCGTTACTAGGCGGATATAGTACTATTAGCTCTTAAATAGCGTAAGAAGATAGAGACTCACGATAAGACGAGGGCTAGGATACACGAATTAAGACTATATATAGATAATAACTACTATACTTACTACTATATTAAGGAGATAACTCGGCCTAGAACTACTTATTATAAAGCCGCGAAGATAGTAGGTATTCTACTTAGTATTCTACTAGATACACGTCTATACCTTCGTAAGTATAAGGAGTAACTTAAGGTAAGCGAGGCGGCGTCCTCGCTCTAGGCGTTTACTATAACTAGTATAACTAGTATTTAGATAGGGATGGTATAGTATTTCTTAGAGTATATTTAGGAGTATATATTTATATATTAAGGCTATATGTATAAGAATAGGGTTATTGGATAGTAGTATAGTTAGATAGAATAATAGGGTGTATTCTATTATAGAACGAATTACTACCAAACCCTTTTAGTAGGAATCCGAGAGTATATATATAAAGGGACGCTAATCTATCTAGTACGTAACTATTTACCGCCCTTCACGTTACCTTCTAACCCTATTAGCTAAGGTATATATAGGTCGGGTTCTAACTAAGGCTAAGTCCTAATAATTATCCCTTCCCTCTAGGAAGCTACCCTTAGCGACCTAGATTATTATCTATCTCTATATCCCTATCCTAAGTCTCGTAAGACCTTAGTTATTCTCTACGCTTTATCTTAGATACTTACTAATATTTGCTAATCTAAGATTTATATAAGCGTTTTCCTAATAAACTAGATTTTATCTATCTTAACTTCTTATATAGGTAAGATTATCTAATTAGGCCTAGCGTATCACGTAATATAATTAGATAAGCCCGGGTACTACCTATATTAAAATCTTTTCTTAGAAATATTCCTTTCTTTAAAAAACTTCTTAACTCTTTATAGAGTTTTTTAGATTATTAGATATATTACCTAATCCTTATAGATATAGATTTATATAGATTTACTATAATTTAGTACGATTTACATAATTTACTAATTTTCGTACCATCCTTAGCTAGTAATAATATAATTCGTAATAATCCGTATAAATTAATAATAATTATAATATAGTTTCTCGAAATCTTAACGCTCTAAAGTAATTAGTATAGAAATAGGCGCCTTTAAATAATCCCTATCTTATATACGTTACCGATATATCGAAAGCTATTAATCTACTCTAACCTAGGCCGGGCTCTAATAATCTAGCTATATATTATTATAGTTATCGCTTTCTATCGTATATTACTTATAGTAGTACTAAATCTATAATATACGGTACTTATATAACTAAGAAGCGTTATTATTTATAGGTATTTAAGTAAGTTCGAAGAACTTTATATAGATTTACTTATATTAGTATAGATTACTACTAGGCCTCTAGTAACCCCTACTAATAAGGAGCGTAGTACTACCGATTATAATGCCTTAGAGAAGGCTTTCTACGAGCTATATATCTAAGGTAAGGGTTACGTCTAGAAGTATAATTCTAATAAGATCCGTAAGGATTTATCGGAATCTACTATAGCTATTATTACCGCGATTACTAGGTAATATCGTTTTTCTTAAATTATTATAGATTCTTACTAATATATATTAATCTCTATAATAGTACTAAAATCTCTACCACTTTGGACTTCTTTCTATATACCGGCGATATTAAAATTCCTAGAAAAGGTTCTAGTAAAAAGGCTAAGGTTCCTTCCTTACGCGTGCTAAAGAGCTATAAAATTAGGGAAGATAGCTCTAATCTAGAAGTTTCTATACTAAAGTTATATAGTTCTATACTAATTATTAAATCTTTTCGCTAATTTATATAATTCTTAGCGTGCCCGCGCCGGTCTATCTCTCTCTATCCTAGGTTCTATCGCTCCGTAGGTTTCTATAGAGGAGTTTATAGCTATAAGGTGCGCTATATAGAATTTATAGTGTCGGAACGAAAGGCTAGAGACTTATATTATAAAGCTCTATACTATACTAAATAAGAACTAGCGGAAGGAATTAGATATAACCATCGCGGTAATTAGTACTTCTACTCCTACTCTAACTTAATCGGTTTAGATCTATACTAATTAGTACTAATATGTCTCTTTTATCTAGCGTTTTTGGTTTTTTAGTTTTAATTTTAAAGCGATCTTACTTCTTCTAGATAGATTAGTACGAGTTTATATAGATCTATATAGATCTTTATATTTTCTTTTAGCTTTCTTAATTTTATCTTTCTTTAATAATAACTTCTTTAATCTCTTTAGTAATCTATACCGATCTATACTAATCGGCACCGATTTTCGATGTCTATTTCTCTTAGTGAATTATTTTTCTAAGTCTCTTTTTTAGTTAAATTTTTTAAAGTTCTAAGTTCGAACTTTCTAAGGAAGTTCCTTAATTCCTTAGAATATTTTAAAGATCTATATCTCTTTTACCTTCTTCCTTTTAGGCGGCCGTTCTTAGCGCCGAACTATACTAAAAAACGTTAAATTACCGTACTTTAGTATAATTCTCTACAATTCCACGGCTTCCTTTACTAATCGCTACTTATATACTAATATCGCTACTTTGCTAATATTTATTATAGGTTCCTAAGTATCTTCGTTAGAATTATATTCTTTCTAACGAATTTTATATAGCCACGTACTATCTTTAGCGCGTTACTAGCTAAGTATCTACTTAACTTCGTAGATATCTATACCTTCTTACGTAACTACTTTATGTAGTATCTATTCGGAATAATCCGGTAATAATAAGATATAAAATGGCTCGAGAAGCGTAATATAGAATATATTATATATCTTTAACGTAGGAGGGAGTTATAACTCGTACACCTAGTTATTAATTACACAAGTAATCTTATATAGACCTATTATTATATAGTTAAGCTTCTTCTTTAGCCTAATACTACGAATATTCTTACTATTTAGTAAAACTTTATCCCTAATATTAAAGATTATAGGTTTTCTACCCTTATTATAGTGCGATTTACTATAATTCGTAGTATCTTATAGTAACTTTATAACACTTCTTTACGTTTAGAATAGTTCTATAGTAATTTCTATTACTTTAACGTTAGGTTATTCTACTTTAAACTAAGTCCCTAAGAACTACGTATTATGGTTCCGACCGAAGTTTACTTTAAACGGACTTACGTAGGTTAATATATATCGGCTGTTATTATACGCGAATTCCGCGATATAGACTAACCTTACCTAGTTATTCTACTTAAAGTTATAATATACGCGTAAATACGCCTCGACTATCTAATTCTACTACTCTATCTACCTATCTATTTATAGGTAGAACGTAGTACTAAGTTTCCGCTTAATTCCTAGCGTATAGTAGAAATCCTTCTAAAATTTAGATGTTATCTACGGACCTCTATCCGAAACTATACCGTTTAGTATACTATAGAGCCGGACTACGTCACGGAGTAGTATATCTATAAGATCTAGTACTTAGATCGTCTTCCTTATAGAGATATAGTATAATATCTTTATAAATCTATCTAGAACTACGAGTAAACTATTATAAATATACCTAGAATACTTACTTAGGGGTAGATCTATAATAAAATCTATTAATAATTCCTTCTATGCCTCCTTTAGTATAGGTAATAGCCTTAATTCACTATATGGTAAGTATCTATATACTTTTATATACTAGTAAACGTTATACGTTTTTACGTAGTCTTTTATATATTTATAAAGACCTAACTAGTCGTACATCCTTCGGATTAAATTAACCGTTCTTATAATACTAAAGTACCCTACTAACGTGTAATCATGCTATTCCCTTAAAATATTAATTTATAAGCCGCCTTCCGGCACGTAGAGTCGGCCTTAGAAGTAGATCGCGTCCAATTATCATTCCTACCTTAATAACTACAGCGGATCTATAGCGCTTCCTTTTATACTTATAACTTTCTTTACTAATATATCGGAATTCTAGGTAGATTTAATTAAGTCTTTAAGGTTTTTCTTAGTTTCTTAGACGTTTATTTAGATTACTTAATACCCGCTCTAATTCCCGCGGAGAATCGCCGAAAGTGTCCTAGCTTCTAGCATTCTATTAGATAACTAGTCTTATTATTATAGACTTTGGCTTTGCCTTGTCTCTAGCATTACATAACGGAGCCGGGACGGATAGAGACTAGTATAGGGGTATCACGTGACCTCGCTTAAGACTATACTTAAAGCTATAACCATACGGCTTATCCCTATTCTCTCTAAGTTAAATTATAATATATCTTAGTTACCATTATAGTAACACCTTGGTTATATCTATTATATTAATTTAACTTTAATTATCTCTTCCTATACGTGGCCTTATAGCATAAGATAGTCTTAACCCGTAAGACTCTAATCCAATGTAGTAACTCTCTAACTCCTTCCTTAGCTTTTAGGACGAGATACGGTCTATCCACGAGTCTATTATGGCCGTCTAAGCGGTAAGCGAGTCTCGGATATCTAATATCGAATATAGCGTCTATACGGCTCTATAACGTATCGACGCCCGCCTCCTTACGGTCGAGTTATATAGCCGTACTCCCGCCACCTTAACTTATAGCGACTCGTCCCTACCCTAGCCCGACTCCTCCCCGGTAGCGCCCTAACGCCTATATAGGCCTGAACCAGCCTTTCCTACGCGCGCTCCCGCCTTACTACTTCCTACGCCGTATATTATACTCGACCGGGCTCCTAAGAGGAAGCCCCTCTCCCTTAGCGACCCGTATAACGGGTCTAAGGCCCTCTTCTATATATAGTCCGTTATAATATGGTATAAGATTACCCGGGACGCTAACTTTATTAGCATCTATAGAGACTAAATAGCCCTTATTTAGGCTAATCTAGCGCCTAAGGTATAGAGGGGGGTTAGCGCTATGTATTCCACTAGGGGGCTAAACGGCGACTAGGACCCGCACGCGTTCTTAGACTACCTTAAATTCTAGTTCGGAGACACACATACTAAAGAGCGGGCCCTCTAGCGGTTAAATATAATTATATAAAAGGTAAAGAAGCCGTTCACGGAGTACTTCGTGCGGTTCTATACCGCCCTCTAGAAGGCTAGGGGAATATACTAGGCCGACGACTAGAAGCTTATACGGCTCCGGGACGGCCTTAACTAGGAGACCCGGGCGGTAGCCCTAAACCGGGGCCTCCCGGACTAGTACGAGGCCGCCGTAGGCCGCCTTTAGAATATTAGCATGGATATAGAGTTATTCCGGCTCCGTACTAGGTAAAGCGCCGCACCTTAAAATAGGCCTAGTAAGGATAAGGACGGCGACACGACGATATCGGCGGTCGCTATTAAGGCCGTTAAGATAAAGAGTAAGGAGCGAGCCGCGTCCCTAATAGTAAAGGGTAGAGATAGGGTTAAGAAGAAAGAGACTCCTTCGTGGATCCCGAAGGACTTATTCTAGAAGCGCCGTACGGCGGGCGTATATACCCGGTACGGCTAGGCTAGCTACTAACACCGGGGCTATCTAAACGCTATTAACATACGAGCGCTTAAGGTTACGGCCCTAGCTTAGGATAATACTAATTCCGACTCCAAGGCGGGGGAAGTATAGTCCTCTACTAAAGCCCGGGTTGGGGGACGTTACTATATTCGGTAAGGAACGAAGCTATAGGCGACCCGGATAACGGCTCCGACCTAGAGGATAGCGCGCCCGCTCGGGTTATAGACGGACCCCCACCCGTTATATTACTATTCCTCTAGGATAGGAAGTATATAGACGCCTTAGTAGATATAGGGTGCGAGTATTTCGCGGTAGTTAGCCCGGCCCTTACGGCGGACGTGGCTAAGTCGCGTATCTTGGTTCTACGTTATCGAGTGGCTCTCGCCGCTAATAGAGCGTTAGGACCGGAGATTACGGAAGTCGTTACTATCTAGTATAATATCGCGGGGTGGCGATAACGCCTTACCGCCTATATAGTACCCGGGCTAGACCGGGACCTTATCCTTAGGAGCCCGTGGCTCTACTAGGCCGGCGCCGTTATCGATATACACGTGGGCGAAATCACGCTTTACCGCGCCCACGGCCTTATAGCCCGGGATATTAATACCTATAGGCGCCTAATAAGCATCCGGGTCCTTACCGAGAAGGGCCGTATTCCTAGGGGTCTAGAGACGGCTTACTACCGTGGGCGAGTAGTCGCTACTAGTATCCGCGACGTTACCCGCCTCCTATAACTTATACTCCCCTAGTTACCTCCGGTATCTAACTAGAACGCGACCGAGCTTACGGAGGATAGGCGCCCGCTCCCGTTAACGCTATACGCCTACCGCGATCTCTTTAATAAGGAAAAGGCGTCGGCGCTACCTCCCCATAGAGGGAATACCGACCACTATATCTATATTAAGTCTATACCGGTAGAAACCCCTATGAACCTCCCCTAGGGACCACTCTACGCTATATCTCGGGAATAACTCGTGGAGCTCCGTCGCTAGCTTACGGATCTTATAGATAAGGGATGGATACGGGCTAGCTTCTTAGCGGCTAGGGCGCTAGTACTCCTTATCCCTAAGCCGGGAGAGAAGTAGCGGCTATATATCGACTATAGGGCCCTTAATAGTATTACCGAATAGGACCGATACCCGCTACTACTTATACGCGAGACCCTATACACTATTAGTAATACGTCGTGGTTTAGTAAGGTGGACATCCGGGCGGCATTTTATAAACTACGGGTCGCTACCGGGGACGAATATAAGACGGCCTTCTGCACCCGGTTCGGCCTCTTTAAATGGATAGTTCTCCCTTTCGGTCTCTCCGGCGCCCCTACCTCCTTCTAGCGCTATATTAACGGGGTACTAAGCGGGGTCCTCGGGGTTACCTATATAGCGTATCTTGATAATATCCTTATATACACCCCGGGCACGTTAGAAGACCACTAGGCCGCTATAAAAACTATCCTATCTCTCCTTATAAAGGCGGACCTTTACTACGACCTTACTAAATACCGTTTCGCTACTAAGGAGGTCCGGTACCTAGGTTATATTATTACCGCTAGGGAGTTAATCCGCCCTAACCTAGAGAAGATCGCCGCTATCCGGGACTAGGAGCCCCCGACTACGGTCCAGGGCGTCTAGCGGTTTATTAGGTTCGTAAACTTCTACCGTAACTTCCTCCCTAACTTCTCTACTATAGTAGCCCTACTCCACGCCCTTACTAAGGCCGGGACGGCCTTCTACTAGGGCCCGGCCGAGGACCGCGCGTTTAATACGCTAAAGAACGCTTTTATTACCGGGCTAATCCTCTAGTCCTAGAACGAGATACGCGATATAATAGTCGAGGCGGATTACTCCGGACACGCGGCGGGTGGATACCTATCCTAAAAGGTTTAGGGTATTTAGCACCCGGTAGCCTACTATTCCGCGGCCCTTACGGCCGCTTAGCGGAACTATACGATCTACGATAAGGAGCTCCTTATAGTAGTTTAGTATCTCTAGGCGTAGGAACCTAAGCTCTAAAGCATCTACTACCCCTTCACGGTCTATATAGACTATAAAAACCTCGAGCACTTTACTAAGTCTTACCTTCTTATCCTACGGTAGTAACGATAGTCCGACTAGCTTATACTATTTAACTATAATCTTATATACCGGCCGGGATCCTAGGCGGCCTACCCGGATACCCTAAGCCGCCGTAACTAGAACTTATCTAAAAAGTCCCTTCTAAGGGGACGGCTCATGACCCCACGGGCCATTAGAATAGTACTAGTAAGTACCCGCTCTAGGGAGTCCTATCTCCCCTAGGGACGAAGTATCTTTACTAACCCCCACCTCTAGGAGCTCTAGAACTAGGCCATTCGGTTAGTCCTAGTATACCGGGCCCGCCACGGGGCTATAGTAGGTAGGGCACGCCTCTTTCTACCGGAGGCGCTTACTACTAAATAGGTCATAGACTACGCCATATTAGTATACGGAATACTAATATGGCGGAGGGTCATTTAGGTGCCCGAGTGGGAACCCCTTACTATAACTATTATCTAGAAGTCCTATACCTCCCCCCTCGCGGGCTATCCCGGTAAGAATAAGACTTATATAGCTATTCGGCGGGAGTACTACTAGAAGCGGATATAGGCCGATATCTAGTAGTTTATACGAAACTATAACTACTATAGGGCCCATGTAAACCGACGTAAGGCCCCTAGCCTTCTCTAGCCTCTTCCGACACCGGACCGGTTCTAGTCCTAAATTTCTATAGATTTTATAACTAACCTCCCCTAATCGGACCCGTCCCGGCCCTAATATCTTCTTATTATTACGGACCGGCTCTTAAAGTTTATTTAGCTAGAGGCGATAACCTCTATAGTAGTCGAAGACTATACTACGCGGTTCTATAACACGTGATAGCGTTTCCGGGGGTTCCCCTAGTCGATAATCACGGACCGGAGCTTAGACTAGCTTAGGTAGTTCTAGATAACCCTCTACTCTATAATAGGTGTGCGCTAGGACCTCTCTACGGCCTACTACCTATAGATAGATAGCGGTACTAAGCGTACGAACTAGGAGATGTAGGCCGTACTACGCGTCATAGTGACTTTTAAGTAAACCAACTAGCCGGAATATCTCCTAGTATATTAGCTCGCCCTTAATAACCGCACCTTATTAGTAACCGGTATAGCGCTAAACTTACTCCTAAACGGATACCACGTTAAACTATTACCACGGTAGCTACTCCCTAACGCCTCTACGACCTCAGCGAAAGGTCGGGCTATGAATTTCCTTAAACACCTTTAGGACGGCACTACCTTAGCTTAAGTAGCTATTACCTAGGCTAAGTAGCGCTCCTAAGACTCGGTAAACCGGTCACGACGCCCGGCCGAGCGTTTCGAGGTCGGCGATATAGTATAGTTCTCTCTCTAGAACGTAAAGACTAACCGCCTAAGCCGGAAGCTCGACTAGCTATAGATAAAATACCGGGTTATAGCCTAACCTACCCCCTTAATAGTAACCCTCGACCTCCCTAGAGACCTTTATAAAACGGTCTATATAAGTCTTATCGAGCGCGCCGTAGAGGACCCTCTACCTAGCTAAGAGTAGCTCGATACCCGCCCGGGCCTAGTACTCGAGCTTAACGAAGTAGACGAGGACGTCACGGAGTATAAGGTTAAGGACATCCTACGTACGAAAAATGCACGGGGGTGGAATAAGCGATAGGTGCTCGTAAAGTAGAAAGGGTAGTTATAACTAATATAGGTCCTACTCGAGGACGTAGAAGATACTAAGGTACTAGACCGGTTCGAGTCTAGATATAGCGACGCTCGATTATATAACGGCCTACGACTCTAACGCATCCCTAAGTAGTAATATTACTCTACTATTATAGGCCTATAGTAGCCCCGATAACCTAATATAAGAGTAGAGATTTTAGAAAAGAAAGAAATAAACGCCAAACGCTAGTACCTAGTATAACCTAATAATAAACCGACACCCGCCTTAAGACATGAAAAGGTTATTTACCTAGCCCTACCCTAGGTTTACACGGCGCTGGGGCCGGTGCCGTCCTTATCCGTAAATCCTAATATAAGGTTAGTTATCTAGTCCTCCCCTAGGCCGTCTCCTAATAACGGCGGCGGCTATTAATCTAGGTGGGTGGCGAGGGCGAGTCGTACTCGTCCGTAGGAGGGTTATAGCGGGGGCGGGCCGGCGACCGATAGCGGCGCGACGCTTAATAATCCTTACGGGAATAGTACCGATGGCCACCCGAGTAACGGCGACGGTCGTGCGACCGGTCCCGATAGTTATATAACCGGTCACGACGGCGGGGAGACCGATTACGGCGGGTAGGGGACCGGCTACGACGCTCGTAGGACCGGGAGCGGTCACGGTAGCGAGGAGGGGTCCGGGGCTAACGATAAGGCGGTGAGGACTTATAAGGAGGGGCGGCGATAGGGAGCCGGGGGGGCCTAATAGGGCGATAGCGAGAGCTCCGAGTCGGCGACTCCCTATAGCCTACGGGCCGGGGTCGGCGTAAGCGGCTACTACCTAATAAGGGCTCCTTATCCTCTATAACTACCTAAGTAATAAGACGGCGAGATGGTGGCTCCGCTAGGCGGGCCAACCCGGACGCGACTTACTATATAGTGCCCTACGTCACGCGTTAGAATAGGTATTTAGGCTTATAAAGCTTATATACCTATAAGGTGCCGACACTAGTGCATAGCTCATCTATCTAGGCCTCGTTATAGGATACGTACTAATTCATCTAGTAAATCACGCTGCTAATCTAGCTACGGTTACTACTACCGCGATACGGCGGCTTAAACGATGTTATAGCGCCACGATAAGGTATTACGGGAGCCTAACTAATGATACTAGCGTTACGTCGCGTGACGTAGGTAATCTCTAAGTTAGACTTATAGTCCTTATATAGGTGGTAGAACTTAGAGTTTATATGCGGCCACTTACCGGACGAAGGCTTTATCGGGTCTAGGCCGCGACTACCATAATCCGTTATATAGCTAAAGTTATTATTAACCGACTCGTGCATAAACTTTTTAAGACGACTCTACGCCTTACGCAAGGCCGGGTATATAGCGAGCTCCTTAGTATTCTATAAGTAGGTCCCCTTCGACGTATAGTACTTTATATAGTTAGTACCGCGGCTAGGCTTATAGCTACGCTCTAAGATTAGTAGGCGCCGCCACGGCGTAGAGACGGCACATACCTAAGCACCCTAGTTTTCTCTAGGGCCTTTATATATATGCGACATGCGAAGTACACGGACTTAGTATACTCGTCTTCTAACGAGTTACCCTCTATAATATATAGCCCTATACGGCAAATAGGCTTAGCCTATCGGGGTGCGGTAGGAGGAATAGTCTATCTAGTTAGTATAAGGAACGGTATAGGGATAGGACCCACTCACGGTACGATCGGCTGGTTCCTAGCGCCTAGGCGCGCGACGATCGTTAGGGTCTTAACCTCTAGCACCTATAGCTACCGCCGAGACGGCGCCGGTTTCTATAATAGGACTATTTAGGCCTAGAGCGCTTATAATAATGGTATAGAAGCTGCGAGGTAGTATACGAGTTTACTAATATCATAGTAGCTACTACGTAGTATTAAGATAGTAGGCGTAAGGGTAGTTAAGGAAGAAGAAAGTCGCTAGGCGTGGGACCTATATACTCGCGTTAGGGAAAATCGTGTGGGCCGGGGTAGAGCCGGTCCTAAAATGGACGATAATAATAATAAACGCGGGTCGTGCGCAAGCTACCCCACTACTACTATATAACCCCTAGCCCGGTAAGTAGCCGGTCCTAAAACGGATAATAATAAAATAGGACGCGCGGTTCGTGCGTAGGCTACCCTACCTTCATATAACCCGACGTAGCACGCCGTAATACGAGGAGTCTACCTCCGCCACGTAACCGCCACGATATAACTATAGGATTCTACCATCTTACAATTACATGACCTACGACGCCATGATATAAGGAACCAACCTCCGCCACGTAACTACTAGGACGCTACTATAAAAAGCTACTACCTTACTAGAAGGAATATATAGCCCTACGGTTATTATATAGTACGATATAAAGACCGTAAACCTAAGACCTAACCGAGCCGGTTATTATTATATAAAACACTAAGCCGGTCCCTAGGACAATCCTAGAGAATAAGGGTATATTATAGACTTCGGCTTTACCTTATCTCTAGTATTATATAACGGAGCCGGGACGGATAGAGACTAGTATAGGGGTATCACGTGACCTCGCTTAAGACTATACTTAAAGCTATAACCATACGGCTTATCCCTATTCTCTCTAAGTTAAATTATAATATATCTTGGTTACCATTGTAGTAACACCTTGGTTATATCCATTACACTTATAGTATCTAAAGTATAGTATAGTCTAACTTGCACTAACTATCTACGTTATTCTATAACGATTTCTTATAATCTTTACGCCGCGATAGAGGATTAGCTTTATTCTCTCTTCTAGCTTTATATAAGATTTTAAAGTTAAATATTAATATCCACTTAGCCTAACGTACTTATCGGTAATTAAGGACCTTAGTTAATATAAAGTAACATAGATTCGCGTAATCTAATAATAATTCGATCTAATGTACGGAGCCTTCTAAATAATATCGCTATTACTTAAAACTCTTAATAATTATAAGTAGTTCCTAGTCATGCGTATTATAACGCGTCTCTATATCCGCCATTTTATAGGAAAAGAAAGCGACCGGGTACTATTATACCTTATCTTTCGCATCTTTATACGGTTAACTAATAATTCTAGTAATTATAAATTCTAACGCGTTAGTTTTAACCCGAATATACTTCTCGGGATTAAAATACCTAAGAATTAGCGTAGTTATAAAGTAATTCTTTAACGATTAGAACGCATCTTACGCTTCCAGCGTTAACTATATCTCGACCGACTTAGCTTTATGCTATGCTCGCCTATCTATAGGGATTTTACCGCCATTCTCTATAAGTTTATTAAGCGGCGCCGTAATTCATAAGAAGTCTATAATAAATTTATAATAATAGTTCACGAAACCTATGAATATTCTAATTTAACGTATAGTAGTAGGTTCTAGCCATTCTATAATGGTCTTTATACGCTCCGGCTCTATTTTTAGGCCGCTATATATTATAATAAAGCCGAGAAACCCAACTTCTTATTAGTAAAACTCGCATTTAGATAATTTTACGTAGAGTTTATACTACCTTAGATAATTTAGTACCGATTTCACGTGTTCTTTATAATTCTATATACTATCAAAGTAAATTAGTATATTATTAAGATAAACTACGTAAATCACGTTAAGTAATTCTATGAGTATAGTATTAATATATCCTTAAAACGCTCCTAGCGTATTTATTAGCCCGAATAGTATAATAGTATACTTAAAATAACTATATCTAGTCCGAAATGCGGTTTTCTACTTATCTCCGTGACGAATTTAAAGCCGGTAATATATATCTTGTAAATCTAGCTTCGTAAAGTACTTTACCTTTATTAATTAGTCTAAAGATTTACGAACTAGCGGTAATAGATAATAATTCTTCTTAGTTACTATATTTAGTACCCGATAGTTAATATATAGATATAAACTTCTATCTTTCTTCTTTACGAAGAGAATAGATACGCTAGCTAATAACATACTATAATATATCTAGCCTCTTTCGAGGTATTCTTTAATATATTTATAAAGAACTTTAAGTTCTAGTCTTAAAAGTAGATAGAGTAGGCTATAAGAGACGTCTACTCCCTCTTCGAGCTCGATCTTTAGCTTATATACATTAGGAAAGATACGGCGCTCCCAATACTTCTAGGTCTCCCGGTACTTCTAAAGTTATCCTAAATGGGTCCCGGTACTTCTAGAGTTATCCCAATCCTCCTAGAGTCGTCCCGGTACTTCTAGAGTTATTCTAATTCTCCTAGAGTTGTCCTAGTCCTCCCGGAGTCGTCCTAGTTCTCCTAGAGCCGTCCCGGTTCTTTTAGAATTATTCTATCGAACGTTAAGAAAACGTTTAATCCCGTTATATGCCGGCATATATAGTAACGTCCTACTAAATGCCGGTATAGTATAGTAATACTACTTTATATTACGACTATACTTCGAGTATCTAGGAATATTCTATAATATACCGGCGGCGTATAGTATGTTAGAACATGATCCCGTTATATACCGGCATATATAGTAACGTTCTACTATATGCCGGCATATAATAGTAATACTACTTTATACTACGACTATACTTTAAGTATCTAGGAATATCCTATAATATACCGGCGCATGTCGGAATATTCTATTATATGCCGGTATATATAGTAACGTTCTACTATATAACGGTATAGAATAAATATCTTATTTCTCTTCACGTATAGATATATATAGATATATAATTACGAGTAAACAGCGGTTCGTATTTATACTACTATACTATCTAGTCTCTTAGAAGCTAATTAACTAACTACCTTACTTACTTCTATACTACTATATCTCTATAGAATTAAAGCGTACGCCTATTACTAGCATGTTAGGTATAGCTATCTCTACCGTAGCTATATCTCCTTTTCCTAGGTCTAAGGCTTATATTCTCGTGCTTTCGATTACCTTATCTAACGCGGTAAGTCTAGCCTCGACCTCTAAATAGTCTAAAATTAAAGTATACGCATATACTATAGGCCGATATTATCCATGGCGATAATATCTTATGCTTGCCTACGGCTACGTCTCCTTACGTAAGTATTAGTCTACTAATACTATAAAACTAGCGACTATTAGGTCTTATCCTTCATAGACCTACGAAGCTAATACTAGTAGAATACACGGAGAATCCGACTTAGTCGACCTAAATAATCTATATACCTTATTTAATTCGGACATACTTAGGCCGGCTAGTAAATATACTAATATTTTCGCTTATGTATATGGACGTAGTACCTATATATATTAGTAAATTACGTTACTAGTAGGTAGTGTAAACACTTACTAAGTATAGGAATATTAAGCTTACCGGTACGGCACATGTAAGTACGATTTTCTCTAGGCGGTCGACGGATGTTCGTCGCGCGCGTCTAGTACTTTCATTATAAACATTATTATTAATAAAGTTATGAATCTAGTTTACCTTCGAAGCGTGTTTATTAGCTAGTAATACTATCTTCTTTCGTATAGCCTTATCTAGCTATAGGAGCGCTTCGCGTACGGGATTAGCGATTATCTTACTCGGTATACTATTATTACTATCCCTCCGACGCGTAAGCGTGATATTAATTTACTCGTCTTCTATCTTTTTATTAGTAAGGTATATAAGTGGTATACACGTAGTAGCTAGCCTAGCCTAATAGTAGTATGCGTTAAGCCTAGACCCGGTACCCCCTTTCGATTTACTCTAGGCGGTAGATTATACCTACGAGTCCCGCGGCGTTCTATTAGGCTATAGATTATTAAACTATCTACCTCTATTCTCGTATAACTATATAATTATCTTCTCTAGTTCTATAGCCGGGACGGATATAAACTCTACTACTAGCTTTAATATCGTGGATAGATATGCCTCTCTATTAAACCATTTAGTTAGTAGTCCCCGTTATAGGACGAATAGTAAATACTAATCGGCTACCATACGTAGTATGCGCTTACCTTCTATAGTTTCTAATGCCCTACGGACTATTACGGCCATCGTGTCCGCCGGCTTACCTTTTATTAAACTAAGGAGTTTATTTAACCACGTTATAATAATCTTCCTTATAGTTTTATTCTATAGGCTCTTAAATACCCTTTTAGTAGTATTATCATCGATGTAGTCGGGTAACTTATCTAGAGTACCTGCCTCGATAGCCGCTAGAATATCTACTAGACTATTCGAGAGGGGCGTTATACTAACCTATATACTAAATATAAGGGTATTATATATTATATATTTATACTATTTTATATCGGGGTTCTTTGCGGAATAGAACTCGTCTACTATTAATATACCGAGGAATACTACTTCGCGAGTTTAAGTGTTTTTAGTACTAAATTATTTCGCTCTCTTTACTCTTATAACTACGCGTCCCTTAAAAGATTTAAGATATTAGGGTTCTATACTCTAGACGGTACTATAGATTATATAGTTCTTCGTGTATCACGACGGAAATTCGGTAGTAGCGGTCCTATTAATAGGAATCGACTATACCCTAATAATACACTCCTTATCGGTCTCGAATTTAGTAGTATTATTAATATCGACGCTGTATTCCCATTCGGGGTGTAGACATCTCTTAGCTAAGTATTATCGGTCTACATGTAAGAATTATCGGATACTAGGGGCGTTAGTAAGGGTTTTCGAGTACGCTAGCCGTACTATTATCTTTATTAGGTTCCGTTTATTAATTTAATCGGTGAATATACTATCCGTATCGTTATACATCTATTTAAAGCGCTACGGCTAATACGCTATTAGAAGGGACCTTAGGTAGTATAGTATAAATGGTCCTTAAAGGCGGGGTATATAGATAAAATTATTGGTCTAGCTACACGGATATTTAATCGGATATAGAGATTATATCGGGCACTTCCTATCCATGCCTGAGTCTTAAGTCGGTTATAGATAATTTCCTAGATTAAGTTCTATATTATCGCGTAGAAAGTCCTAATAAAACACGAGGCGGATAAACGTTATAAGCACGATTATCTTCCCTAGCCCTAGGCTATCTACTAAGATCTAGTACTTCTACGGACCCGCCCGCTACTTAAATATAGTAACTACCGCGAGTAACTAGCCGGTCTATGGCCTATATAACCCACTTATACTAAAGGCTGGATATAGAGTGGGTGTGTGGCCGAACTCCTTTATTAGGTCGTCTAGTATAAGCCTAAATATACTTATAGTAAGTAACCGTATCTCTTCCGTATAATAAGAGATAGCTTAGACTACTTTATCGGAGTTATTAACGGCGAATATTCTATAGGTACATTAGTATGGTAGTATATATTCCTACTTACTTCTTAGTATAACTTACGCTTCCTATAGTTTCGTACTAACATCGTTATCTACTAGAATTAAGTCCTCTGTATCTAGCTTTACTTTATCTCCGTTAGAGTCGTCGTCTATAGAAAGAATTTTAAAGTTAAGGCCGTTCGCTAATATACTATCCGATATATATCTACTATATAAATTATCTACTAACCCGAATAGTTCCTGGTTTTTACGTGTCTACCGGTCGATATCTAGTAGTATAATATATTCTAGTTTTAGGCGTTTCGGAGAATCGACTAGGTTTACTATATTATCCGAGAGTGTCCTCTTTATTTCTAGTAGCCGTAGGTAAGTCTCGCTAGTATCTAGAGGCATAACGGTATTCGTGGGGGAATTGTCTATATTAGTAATTATAGGCGCACCTATCTTTAATACTACTCTAATATTAGTATCTAGAACCATATATATATATATATGTCTAAGTATACTAGCTACGTCGTCTTCTATTTTAGTATCTTCTATATTCTCTTTCTCCGTATGTTCCGACGGTAACTATAACTATATCTCTATAG
>NW_022985568.1:642415-642650 GCF_010093815.1 Pseudovirgaria hyperparasitica
TCTAAGTATACTAGCTACGTCGTCTTCTATTTTAGTATCTTCTATATTCTCTTTCTCCGTATGTTCCGACGGTAACTATAACTATATCTCTATAGCTAGTGTGTTTGCGCGTAGATAAGCTTCGCTAGGCACGACGATATTTATAGATAGATTATCTATATCGGTAGTTATAGCCGTACCTATCTTCGATACTACTCTAATATTAGTATCTAGGACCATGTATATATATATATAT
>NW_022985568.1:642660-707477 GCF_010093815.1 Pseudovirgaria hyperparasitica
TTATAGATAGATTATCTATATCGGTAGTTATAGCCGTACCTATCTTCGATACTACTCTAATATTAGTATCTAGGACCATGTATATATATATATATCTAAGTATACTAGCTGCGTCGTCTTCCATTTTAGTATCTTCCACGTTCTCTTTCTCCGTATATTCTAATAGTAACTATAACTATATCTCTATAGCTAGTATGTTTACACGTGGATAAGCTTCGCTAGGCACGACGATATTTATAGATAGATTATCTATGTCGGTGGTTATAACCGCGCCTATATTCGATACTACTCTAATGTTAGTATCTAGAACCGTGTATATATATATGTGTCTAAGTATACTAGCTACGTCGTCTTCCATTTCAGTATCTTCTATATTATCTTTCTCCTTATATTCTAGCGGTAACTATGTCTACGTACCTATACCTATAGTATCTATATCTAGTTTAGCCTCTATTATATCTATGGTCGTAACCGTCGGTACTAACTTACTATTTATAGCCGCGATATGCTAATTGAATTCTCTAGTAACGGTTTCCTTAACTATCCTATAGAGTATAGTAGTATCTATACTACTAGTTTTAAGCTCTATTACTACTTCTTTACTTACTATCTTAATAATAGTAGCCCTATATATATTATAACTTATTTTAGATATTAGGTATGGGCCTCGGAGGTACTAGATGTAAGGTAGGAGGGCGCTAACGCTTAAGGCCTCCGCACGTTATATATACGTATTACGGTTAGCTATTCTATAGCTAGTAGTTAAACTAGGATAGTCGTAACTCTCGTTATGTCTATCTATTTCTATATACGACTTAGGCCATAGGTAGTAAGACGGCGTTAATAGCGATAAGATATAAAAACTAGATTTAGGCGGTAGAAGTTAAGTCGCCACGTTTAGTAATTATAATATAATTTCGATAAGTGCGGAGGAAGTAAAGTATATAAGTAAATGTTTAATTATTAGAGTGGATCTTATACGATTACAGTCGTAGTAATAATATAGCTAGTAGGACCGGGCGTATCCCGACATGAACTAGATAGACGCCGGCTTATACTAGTATTGTAATATCTTAACTAAATATATATACTATAGTTATATAGCTAGTAGAATCGGGCATATACTAATATATAGTAGGTAGAAGCCGTCTTACGTCGGATCGTATCGCCTTAGCTAAGTACGCACGCTACTCTTACTACCTCTAGCATCCTTTTCATTATTCTATTAGTCTTTAAAAGCGATATCTATATCCTCTATATCTAAGGTACTTTTAAGGCTTTCGAAGTTACTATCTTTAGAGCTTATAGATTGGTCTCGCGACTTCCCGGGTACTAATAGTAGTATATATAGTATTACTAGAGGAAGGGTTAAGTCGTTTAGGTGATGCTATCTACTACCTATAATACTATCTCTATGGGTATCTCTACCGTTATAGGCGGTGGCTTTCTATTACTATTATTATACTAATTATAGCGAGTATAGTATTAGGGACAGAGGGGCGGATTTATTCGAGTGTAACCTATATATAGCCGTCTATACTATCATGTGTTAGTCGCTGGTTTATATTTCGTTTTACTTCGGGTATACTATCTATATCCTATCTAAGGCCGAGGAGTATTATACTATTACTATATTCTAGAATATATTTAATTACTAACTATAGGAGCCATCTAATATCTACCTCTAGTTCCGTTTTACTTATTATATACTTAACTACTAGCATGATAGAATATATAGTAGCACGGCTCTAGTTAAGTGCCCTCCTAGTCTTCGTTACGTATTAGACTCTAATTTACTATATAAATACTACCGAATTAATACACGAAGCGTCGCTATGGTCTTTCTACTAGTTAGATATAGGTACTAGTATTTCGAGGAATGCGTTATCGTTAAACCTAATCGTGAATTTGATTTTTCTCGTAGTATATATGTTAGTAGGCTATAGAACCGCTATAAGTATAGGCTATAAGGTCGTGGTATACGAGAGCTATAAGGTCGTAATAGATAGGGGTTATAAGGTCGCAATAGGCGGAGGTTATAAGGTCGTGATAGGCGGGGATTATAAGGTCGTAGAATATAGGGCTATAATTACGCGCCTCTTCTTATACTCGGAGATAGTTTTTCTATAATATACGGTTTTCTATACTATAGTGCGTACCTAGTCGTAGATATGGTATAGCGCCTTTATCTCTATATACTCTACTACTCTTTCCTATACTACTAGGAATTCGCCCGCTACCTTATTAATAATCTTATGTACTCTTTTTACGCCGAGCTCGTTCTTAGTTCGACGTCTATAGTCTACGAGTAGAGTAGCCGTATATACTTCTATATATAGCTACCTTATACGCGCCTCCATAGCTTCACGCTTTACTTATATATCTAGGCTTAAGATACGAAGTAGTATTATAGTAATTACTATATTCGGACGGTTACTTTATTATAGAATTAGATTTAATATATTAATTATATGTAGTTAACGTGCGTAGTTAATATAGTGTTTATAATTTATGGACTAATTATATAGTATACGCATGGTATATCGTAGGCGTAAGAAAGATAGAGGTATAGATCGGACGATAGAGGTAGAAGCCGGAATAACAAGGCACCTACTAGGTAAACCTTGTTTATGTCCTTATTATTCCTTAAACACACGTTTATAACACGTACGTAACTTGGCGTGGCGTGGTCGGGCGTGTAGTTATTTACTTTATATTATCTAATACCCTTAATAGAATTGGATAGCCATGATTCTTATCTTATAATATTATATCATAGGCGACTACGTCTAGGACGGTATATGGCTACGTATATACGAGGTGCCGCGTTAGTCTTATCCCATTTTATATTCATATACTTATCCCTAGGTACTCTCTAAGTATTATAAGTCTATATTTCGTCGTATTCGAGTGTCGTATCCTTCCATGCTTTTAAAATACATGATATTTAGGTTTACTATATCCCGTATATATCATGGTTAAAGTCTAAAGGTAGAGGCTTTGATTAGGGCGTATATTTTTTTATATTTTCTCTTTAGATAGTAATATCTCCCGATATAAAGGCTAGAAGTAGTTTTAAAAGTATAAAGGGGATAACTAAAGGAAGCCTACGTTATTAGGCCGGGGCTCACGGTAGATATAGAATTATATTTATTTCTTAATCGGTAGGTACTAGTTAACGTGCCTAGTGGCGCCGTATTATCTAATAGCGCGTCTATACTAGAGTAGACATAATAGAAATACCCTTAATGGGTCTTTAATAGAGCTAAACTATCTACCTAGTAGGATATTATAACTATATCTAAAATAGATATAGAGGTATACTTACTAAGAAGCCGTGACTAAGTAGCCCTAATATATAAGTCTAATTATATACTATTACTAATTAACTTCTATGTCTTTATATATCGTAATACCGCCGTCTCGGTCGGTATCCTCGTAGTCTTTATCGTTCTAGCCGCTAGTAGTTACTTCATTAGTAGTATTAGCTCTAGTAGTATTAGTTCTAGTAGTATTAGTTCTAGTAGCATTAGCTCTAGTAGTATTAGCTCTAGTAGTATTAACTAGATTATTACTATTTATACGTGCTGGTAATTTAGTACGGCTGGGATAATAACGCTAAGTATAACTAGTAGTCCTATAATTATAGTAAAACGTACCCGTAAGCGTCTTGGGTTTAGAGTAAACATTAGCTTTATAGCCGATGTCCTAATAGTTATTATATATAAGCGTCGACCCTCTTAGATACTTAATAGACTTATATCCTTTAACATTATATTTATAGTAGACTAGCGGCTTACGGGGCTTAGTACCATCGGTAGTTTATTAATCGCTTCGTTCTCCCCTCTCTCTAATACTAAGTATAGAGCGACCGTATTAGGGATTAGGTATATTAGAGAGTAGAGGGAGGCTATCTAGGTCGGGGGTCGTGCACGTGTATATCGCATGAATCTTAGAGTACTTATTCTATATCTTGCCGAGTACGCCGTCTAGGACTTTCTACCTCTTAAGAGATATAAAGTTAGTAATAATAACTATTATCTATTTAGCGCGCGTAATAGTAATAATATTATAGTTTACTTCCGAGAGGAAGCCGAAGCGATTAGTTTAGACTAGGTCGATAAGGACTATATCGTTATTATAACCCTAAGAACCGTCCCATGAACGCCATTGGACAAGCTTCTATACCGGCTTAGGTAGGGCATTAAATCGAGCTTTATCCGCTGCGGCAAGTGTAGTTAGAAGCGAGTTCCTAACTATCCCTTTAAACAGATTACGTTAGGCGGCGTATATAGAAATATAGAGTACGTAATCGAGTGCGACGCTATAATAGAAGAGCTTAGTAATAATCTACTAAGTGAAACGTAATAAGTCTATATTATATATTAAGTTATTTACCGTGTACACGTGATCCCCGTTAACGTTAGTATATATAACGTGTTAATAGCCGTAGATTCTAAATATTTATCGAACGGTCTCTGCGAGTAGTATATCGACATTATTTATTATATAGGGCGAGGTCGTTAGCTCACCTAAGTAAGTAATTAGCGATATAACGTTTATTATCCTAGGAACTAAGCGTTCTAACTCGGTAAGGCGAGTAGTTAGGAAACTATATTATATCTAGCGCTTTATGAAGGAGATCCTCTAGTTCACGGTCTATATATTAGTACTATTACGCTAGTAGATGTCGAGCTAGCGTAGGTCGCTAATATAAATAAATGTTAGTTACTATTCTATAGTAGTATAATTAACGATAATCCTAAGTGTATTACTTTTAAGGATACACGTAGCCTCTTCTATTACGACCAAAATCGGATATATATTATAGACTACCTTGGCGATATTTATAATATATAGGGTCCCTATATAAATCTAGGCGTGGATAGTAACTAGGTCCTAGGTAGCGAGGTATAGCTTATTTATTCTATTATACTCCTTCTTAGGCATGTCCTTATTACGAGTATAACGTTTATAGATAGCGCGTAATAGCCGAGCCGTTTCTTTCTCGAAATTCTTAGAGATCTATTTATATTGGTATTAAGATTTAACGAGTCTAACGACCTCGAGCGTAATATAACTAGTATATAGTTTCTATAGACGAGCACGGGGATCCGTGCTATATTCCGATAGTCGTTTACTATAGTCGGCCTAGGCTTACGCGAGGATGGCACCGCCTATTATATTATTCTAGGTTGGCCCGATAAGAGGGTCGCCGCGACGAGATAGTCTAGCTATAGTAAAGAAAACCTCTCGATTAACGGCTTCGGGGCATCTTCGAAGAACGACCGGTATCTTTAGAGACTTATAGCGAGTAAATATATTACTTATATATTTATATACTTTTCTTATAGCGTCGTTATAGGTTTCGTTAGTTAGGCTAATAATAATATATATATATATCCTATATATTTAGGTGGAACCTAGCGTAGGGAGGTGCGCTATTATATCGCTAGATAGGATAACTATCTTAGTAGTATAAGCGATAATAGGAGTACCGTTTATTTCGTTAATTAGAAGTATAGCTAGTAGTAGACGAAGCTATAAATAGCTCTTCCTAGCTTCTCCATAGCCATAAAGTAGAAACTAAGCCCTAAGTACGTCCGTTGCCTATATATAGGTATACCATTATTAGGGAGATAGTTCCGAATATATAATATCCTAGAGATCGTGGAATCTTTTATAATCTTTAACGTAGCGGTTATAGTTAACGGGTTAAAGATTCAGGTAGTTATTACTAAGTATTAGGTTCTATACGGAGGGTAGTAAAGGGGATAGAATACTAGAGTGGACTTTAGACGATATTAGAAGTATATATATATCGGTGATAGGGCTAGTAATAGAACCTTCGTCGCTAATAATATTATGACTATATTCTATATTCGTGTCCTTATTATTATCTAGGGATATAGATAATTTAGAAAGAGTAACGAGGGTATTCTAAGACTCTATACTATAATCTAGAATCTTATCGTTAGGGTTAGGGGACCTATATATTAGAGATATAGATACCGAGTCCATAATAACATTAAGGACTATCGTATTAAACGCATCCTAAGCGGCGTGGTCGTCTACGCCGCTATCTCTAGAAGCTTATACGGCGTAGTAGGTGTAATGGATATAACCAAGGTGTTACTGCAATGGTAACCAAGATATATTATGATTTAACTTAGAGAGAATAGGGATAAGCCGTATGGTTATAGCTTTAAGTATAGTCTTAAGCGAGGTCACGTGATACCCCTATACTAGTCTCCATCCGTCCCGGCTCCGTTATATAATACTAGAGACAAGGCAAAGCCGAAGTCCATAATAGTAGGTTAGTTTCTAGCACGTATTAATACGTTACTTAGTAAGCTTATTATAGGTTTATACGCTAACTAAAGCCGGAACGTCCGTGAACTCTATAAGCGTGGTAAGGGACGACCTAATTATACTTAAACTAGTATCGCTAGTCCGAATAAAATGTTTAGGACGAGCTCGAGTTATATTAGTAACCGTATCCATTAATATAATCGGTATCTTAGGTACTTTAGGAGGACGCCTAACCTTATTAAAGACTTTTAGAGCGAGGCATTCGAATAGGAGGACGCCTAGGCGAAATTAAAGGACTTTAAAGCGGTATACGTCGTTATTATAATCCTTTAAATCCACTTTAAGGTACCCACGACTACCTAGTTCCATATAATAGAATCCTTTCGTATCGATAGGATAGACGATAGCTAAGAGCGCCCGAGTAATACCTAAGAGCTAGATATACCCGACGGTAACGTCTTGGAATTAGAATAATAGGAGATCCGTCTATTCGTCTTATAAGGTACTTATAGCGATATATATTAGGTAGTCAAATTTCTTATCGAATAACTCGCGGTAGGGAATAGAGATCTAGGGCCAAGTGTCCGGCCTACTTATTATACCGTATTATATATAGGGAGTAATAACTTCTATATACTATGAATTAATCGGATCGCTCTCTAGTTTAAGCTTATTATTAAAGCTAGTAAGATCTATAGGGTTACGTAGCGGTAGTAAGATACGAACTATAGTATAAGTATCTAGATCTTCGAAGAATTGCTTTACTCGTTTATATATTATATCGGGTCCGACATATAATAGAATAGTAAAACCTATACTAAGAAGCTCGCTAGCTATAAGTTCGATAACCTAAAAGTCGCGAGGGTCTTTATAGAGGCCGGGATTAATATATAGTATATTGGCTTTATCCGCTTCGCTTATAATGAGATTAGAAAGTTTAGAAAAATACTTAATGAAGTCGCCTACTTACTTAACCTTAAAGATCTATACTATAGAGTGGTCGGACGATAGGAGGATGTTAGTATAATTGAAGCGGAGTAAGCTTATTAAGGATACTAATTTCCCTTCGTTAATCTATTAGAAGTAAGCACGTAACTTAATCTAAGAGCGGTACTTAGGGAATTCAAGGAATCTATATATATAACTAATCGACTCTTCGAAGCCGTAACCTTTACTATAAGCCTTAAATACTACTAGCTTAAGCTAGGCTTGAGTTTTCGCTTATTTCTACTTAAGTCTATCTGTTTCTCTACTAATACTATAGACATTCCTAAAGGTTAACTATAGATCGCTCTATATAAGAGAGATCTAATAGATAGCGTAAGTAGGAACGGGAGCCTTACTACTTTAGACCTTCTTAAGTTTATACTCGTCGTTAGGACGGTAGTTACTAGTAAGTATACTAAAGATAAGTGGTTTATTATCGGTTAAGATGGTAGTCGTATCGTAAGCTTCGACTTAAGTATAAGGCTCGGCTTAAACGTAAGGCTCGGCTTAAACGTAAGGCTCGGCTTAAACGTAAGGATTGGCTTAAATATAAGGATCGGCTTAAATATAAGGCTTAACTTAAACGTAAGGATCGGCTTAAACGTAAGGCTCGGCTTAAACGTAAGGATTAGCTTAAGCGTAAGGCTCGGCTTAAACATAAGGATCGGCTTAAGCGTAAGGCTCGGCTTAAACGTAAGGATCGGCTTAAGTATAAGGCTCGACTTAAATATAAGGCTCGGCTTAAAGGTAAGGCTTAACTTAAGTATAAGGCTCGACTTAAACGTAAGACTCGACTTAAACGTAAGGCTTAATTACGTTAAGCGTAGACTAGTCCTAAACATCGCCAAATATAACGAGTTCTTGATCCATATTATAAACTATAAATATAACCTCGTTAACTATTATATGGAATGGACCTTAAGGGTTAATAGAGTCGAGTTCGACGTAGTATTCGTATATAGTCGTAATTAACACGGAATAAAGTGTAGAAGGTAAGATTTAGGTTTAAAAACTAAGATAAGTAGAGGAAAGGTTTATAGAAGTTTTCTTTTATAACATAGGGACGACCAAAGGAAGCTAAGATTAATATAGGCTAAAGTAATAGTAGCTTAAGTAGTATATAAAGTGGGGTAGTATACTACTATTATATGAGTCTAGTAGCTCGCCGACCGAGTATATAGTATATTATAGAAGGCTATTAAATCGGGGCTTAGGTAAATATAGGTATAAGTAAATAGTATTATATAAAAGTTTAACCGTCTGATATACTAACGCTATAGACGCCGAGCCTATCTCCTAAATTCTACGGTAACTATCTCTTCTAGGTAGTAAGATATTACTAGCCATGCCTTGTCTATTCTATTTATGGTAGAGATACTATATATCCGTTAGTATACTAGCGCACGTGTCTAACTACCGCTTAAATATAACTTGCCTTATACTATAATACGTACTATCGAGCCGATGTTATACCGATATTCATGGGTTTATATCTATAAACTCCTCTCCCGTAATATCGAAACCGGTAATATTATCTAGTAATAGGACCATATAAGAAGGAGGCGGACTTAGTATATCTAGTTATATATAGACTTCTACTATCGCCTTAATAACTACTACGCTAGTAGGCGCTTCCTCCCCGGCCCTAAATAGTATATAATATTAGACTTTTACACGTTCGCTCGAACTCTCGAGTGTACCGGTATTATATATTAATTCGTAAGGTAATTAGGTTATAATCGCTAGTATATTAATATCGACGGGTAGAGTAGGCGGGACGGCGGCGCTCGACTCTCCTAATATAACGTTAGCTAGCTAATAATATAATAGATAAATATACTAGTCGCGTCGTCATTAACGTCTATCGTTTAAGTAGGTAAAGCGTTAACTACGCCTATATTAAGTAGACTAGGGCGTACCTATATACTATTAATAAAAGACCTAAATCTAGTAAGGTATCCGCCGTATATATAATACTATACGTAACTAATAACCGAAAACCTAAGATATATAAATGGTGTTATGTCCACGGAAGAGCGACGGTATTATACCGGTATATACCGGATATACCGGCATACATTAGTATACACCGCTTAGTAGTCGTAATATATTAATATATGCCGATATCTATCGGTGTATATATATCTCGAGCTTACCTACGCGCGCTAGATAGATGAATCCCGCTACTATACTTATAGCGCGACGTTCCTATATGGTTAGATTATAGTTAATACGTTATAGTAGGCTTCTAAATATACCGTTTATATCGCCTACGCGGAAAACCACCCGATCTAGTCCTAAGCCTAGTACCTATTTAATAGTCTACTATAATACCTAGTCTAAACTATCCTTACGAAGGATTATATTACTCGACTCGCTTAGTAGAATCGGGTACTCTAGGTAGACGCGACTATACCTATAACCGCCTATATCCTCTAGTGCATCCATAGACGAGCTAATAAATTCTAATAGTTTATTTATACTAAGACCTACTATATCGCGTATTTTTATACCCTTAATATTTAACGGCGTCGTGCCATTCTATATAGCCGTTATTAGTACTAGGGTGACCCGAGTATAATCGCGGATAAGGACTATAGGCATACGTATATAACACGGCGGCACGGCTACCTTAGAAGATATAGATACTAGTGGTCCGACGGTTAAATAACTAGGTTAGCTAGATATATTAGGCGGGTTCGTGGGGTATATATAATATTATAATAGCTTATCTAGCTCGGGGTATCGTTTTAACGTATATAATAGTATTTAGCCAACCGCCGCTAGTTACGCGTAAATACTAAGAATATAGTATTAAGTTAATACATGGTATCTACCCGTAAAATAGTATAACTACTGTTAATAAATATATATTTATCTGCGACCGTCTATAGGCAACGCTCTCGTTTTATATGGTAGTCCTTTACTTTCTTACTACGTAGGTTTAGTAATAGGCTAGTAAATTCCTTCTAAATCAACTCTTCTATGTATACCCGAAGTTTCTACCTATCGGACGCTCTAAATATATAAAGTAGGTCGAGACTCGCTTCTACTCGGCTATTTATTCGCGGCTGGCCGGACGTAGCTATAGATAGACGGAATAGGGAATAGTATATATTACTAGGGTAATAGAGAGACGAGATATATATACTATATAATAGGTGTAGGTATAACACGTACGTTACGGCTATATTAACGCGAGTAGTCTATATAGTTATTAGTAATAACTCGTTAATTTAATGGAGGCGGGGAAATATACGGCCGGTATCCGATCCTATACTAATATAGGGTACGTGAAATAACGACGTTAAATATATAATACTCTATATATAACGTTAAGTTTACCGGGCGATGGCCCTACTCTAGTAATACTATCTATATATAATAAAAGAGTAGCGTAGTATATAGGTATAATAGGATAGTAGACCGTCTTTACGACCACGTGGATCTACCGCTAAAGAGGAATACTATAAGATCTAGTATATACTATTATAAACATACTATTATCTATTATATTTAGGTATACTAACTCGGTATACGCGAAATATAGATAACCGCTAACCCGTCGTGGTTCGCTATCATTTAAAGCCTAACGAGTAGAACCAAGGAATAAATAGTAGAAATAGTTAGACATAAGAGTTTTTAGCGATTAGAGGATAGTCTAGGTAGCTTAAGGGAAGGATAGAGGACCTCCGCGAAGCATGTACTTATATAATATTAATATATAAATATTTAAGAGAAGTACGTAATGCTAACTATTATCTCTATAATAGATTATTATTAATTAGTACTATTATTAAGAAGAGATAGATAAGCGTAATGATAAATAATCGTAGTAGCGAACCCTTATATTAAACACGAATAATATAACGTATTAGTATAGTATATTTATCTATTACGAGAACGTACATCTAGTTACTATAGTTTCTAACGGTCTATATAAGAACGTATACATCGATAATATAGTAATATAAGTCTAACTATACTTATAAGGCTAGGGAAAGAATAAAGGAAGAGGAGGAGAAATATTAGAAGGGGGAGATACTTAAGGAAGACGTTTCCCTAGTAAGAGCGTTATATACCCGGTATATACTTATTTATACTTATTTATATAGACTCGTTATATACCCGGTACTTATTTATTAATAGACTCGTTACGTATCTAATACTTACTTAACCATAGACTCGTTATATGCCCGGTATCTAACGAGGCATAAACGCGAATAACGAAAATATTAGAATCGGGTACGAGCTAGGTCTAGTAGGCCTAGAGACATAGTTTAGATTTTAGGGTATTAATATATATAATCTATCTATATTAGGTTAATACTATCCGTGTCTAGTTCCACCCGTGAATAAGGATTCTTTAAGTTCTATATACCTCTTTTAGAGGCGTAGAGTTTTTATACTAGCTAGTAATTATTAGGTAATAAGGAGGTGCATCCCTAGATACTCCTTAGCTAAAATTATAGATAGTCATTAAATATAAGCCTTTTATAGAACTAATCGTAATAAACCACGATTATTCCTTAGAGATATCCTAGTATAGGATACGACTATCGAGTACTACTATATATAAACTATAACTTCCGCTATATACCGGTATATGCCGGTATACTACGGTAGACGGCGGTAGATAGCGATAGACTTACGACACGCGCCCGTGTTTTAACGCTACGGTCACGTTTCGTCTATTTATAGCCTAGAAGTCTAGGTTATATACCTCGTTATAGATCCCCTAATTACTATACGTGTTTAACTAGAATAAACTATTTATAACTAACTAACGTAATATAATCTATATAGGGCGTAGGATATACTCTAGCTCGTAGACACGGAACCTATCTATCATACGAGTCTTATTACTAGACCTTTAACCCGCTATATATAATAGTATAAGGCTACTAATAGTGTCGATATTACCTCTACCCGAGTTATTAAGTAGTTTAACTAACGTATCTAGAAATCGCGCCGCTATACTACTAGTTACGTCGATACTCTCCGTATTATATACCTCTAGAAATATACGGACTTTACTAACCCGCTTCCCGTTAAGGTGGTTATTACCCTTATTAAACTCCTATACTATTATATAATTCTCCCTAGCCTTACTACTCTTTTACTAGTTATAGGTATACCTTACCTAAATCGGGTCGAAGGCCTCTATAGATATATCTCTATCTAGTCGTATCGGCACGTATATAGTCTTATATATATAGATAGAAAGGACCCGTGCCTATGAAGGGTCCTTTTTAATACATTCGATATTCGTACCTTTTAATATATTATCTCTAATAAGCCGATTACGATAGTTACGTATAAAGGGTGTAACCGTATTAAGTAATATAAAACTACTACTATATACGTCGTGGAGGTCGCCGATAGTAGTCTAGTAGAATATAGATAGTCTATGGCTCTATAAGACGTAGAGTGTATATTTACTCCGGCGTGGCTCCTTTAGAATACGCCGCTGGCCGACTAGCTTACGTGTATTATTAAGCTACTCTAGGCTAGGGGCTACTAATATACTAGTACTAGCCGCCACCTCTATACTACTAGAGATTTTAGTATTTATCGTGCGTATATCTACTACTAGTATCTACTATAGAAACGTCTCCCTCTTATTTAAACCTTAATATAATTCCTTTACTACGATATAAGATTACTCTAGTAGCTCTACTAATATTAGATATAACGAACTATAGTGTTTAATAGTATTAACTAGGTGCGATAATATATAGAACTTTAGAAAGTTAAAATGATTATCCTCCGATTTATCTCCACGATATAGTATAAACTAGTATTTTAGGTCGTCTAAGCGTAATATAGTCTCTTCTAAGTATACTAGTATCTACGTATTATACGTATAGTACGCCGCTAATATATATATATATTAATAACCGCCCGTACTACGCTTAGGAAGTGTTAATTATAATATAGGAGCGGTTTAAACGCGACTATAAACACTACTAGTATACGCTTAAACATTGCCCCCGTCCATTATATTACTAAAGTTATATATATAAGTAGGTTATGACGACCGAATACCCTAATAGACGCGAATCGCTTATTAATCGCCTTCTTTACTCGTTCTATAGGGGGTATACTAGTAAATACACCCTTTAACTTATATCCCGTACGCTCTTAATTAATAATATACGAGACTATCTAATTAAACGTATGTTCTAATATACCCTTATATAGTTAATATAGAATGTCCGGAGCGACCGCGCGGTGTATATTAACTCTAGTAAGTAACTAGGTAAAATTATCTAATGGCTCTATCCACCTACTAGAATACCGACTCTTAACCGATTAGCGAATATAATAGCCCTATACTACTAGCGCGAAAGACGTCGACGAAAACGATAAGACACCGGGTATACTTATCCCATTATCTATCTTACTACTAGTGTACTTGCTACCGTAGCTATTAGTTATTAACTTATAATATATACGGTAAATCTATTCCTATAACGACGAGTATATATGGAACTTCTATATACTAGTAATGGCTTCTCGTAGATACTATCGTCTGTTACTAGGGACTATATATATTAGATATATATACCGATAGGATACACCCGTGATAAGCACCTACTCCGGAAAATCTATAATATATAAAGCTAAACGCGGATAGTACTTACGCGAGCCGCTATCGGTATATAATACTAATACTCTAGTACTCTATATAGCCTATAACGCTATATAATAATTAGTATAGTTAACGACTCTATCATAGGCGGACATACGGGCTAGAACTTTACTTATAACCTAATAGAACATAAAGCGATTCGCTACCGTTTCTAGCTTAACTACTAGTAATAGAGTAAGTAGTAGAAATAATAGTAGACTCCTAGATAAGCGGACGTTTAGTAGTAGATTATAAATAGATAGGTAGACTAGCTATACTACTCTATTACTACTATAGTTAGTAAGGTTTATCTTATCCGAAGATAAAATAATAGGGATAATAATGGTACTATCCGGAATAGTAGCGTGTATATCCTACTAACTATCTACTATATAGGCTTTACTATATACCCGGTTACCTAAACTAGTAAATTATCATACCGGCTTAAACACGAGCTTACTAGTAAACGGTTAGTATCTAAGAAGGAATTCCACTAACGTAAGCGGATCTCTATACTAGTATTCGACTATAGTAGTACTAAATATATTATAGCTACGCTACTAACTTTCGTACGGTATCCCTTTAGGGTAGTATAATAACTACTTACGTACGATATTAGATTTTAGTATAAAAAGGTCGGGGGGTATAGCGGAAGTCTATTTAAGGATAGTAGTTAATTTATCGTATACTATATTCGAAATACCGAACCGATTCGTCTATATTATAAGGCGCTCTATAAACTTACTATTGAATTAACCGAATCGGGCCTACTAAATTAGTTACTACTATAAACCTAGACTATATATACTTACGTCGGACGGATTATTACGTCTACTCTAGTCTACTATAATATATATACCGTTCTCCTCTTCGAACGTTTTTATTAAATATATAGTACTAGACGCCCTTATCGCTATAGACATAGTATTTCTACTATATATATTAGACTAATATACTAAATTAGTACTATGGCTACTAGTAACGCCGTCTATAGATTCTAGGTCCGAAATAGAATTAGGGAAAATAGTAGTATCTTTATATAGGGTAATATTAGTAGTAGAAGTATCTAATTTCATAGGCTCGGACTCCTAATTAATACTTAATAGCTAAACACTAATAGAGCGAACTAAAGAGTTCTATTAACTAATATAACTACGAGTACTAAAGCCGCGCCGTGACCCGGTCGATAGTAGTAGCCACGGGCCTAATAGTTATAATAATAATGGCGATACGGTAAGCTATGCTCGTCTATACGGTTCCGAGTTATGGTGCCTACGGATTATATAGTATATACTACTAATCTTTCTACTATAGTATTAGTAGGAGACTACGGCCCGTAGTATCTCGAGGTATAGTTACTATAAAGGAAAAATACTATAGTATAATTATTAGTGGATGGTAATAATACGGTATACGGTAGATATTCTAGGCGTATACCGGAAGAAGTTAGGTGTAAGCCCGTTGAAAGCCCGATATATACCTACTAACCCCCGACTTCTACCCGGCTCTTAGCCCCTTGATTTCTATATACGCTCGCTTAAAATTATTAATAATAACGCGTAAGCATTACGCGTCTATAAAAACACTATATTAGTCTACGCCTAAACCTTTATTATGTCTACTAGCTAGTTATTATCCCGCTACCTAATATTATCGCCTAGTAGGTTACCGACCTATTACTAATGAAAATATCTACTAATCTCTTATATATCTTCTCTATAGAACCTCTAACACGGAAGACGGTTAAGGGACTATCTAGCTACCGTGGCGGTAATACTAATAGAAGATAATCTAGTAACTATAGTAAACTAAACGGGATAGGTAAACGAAGATGCGATATAACGTAGACACGTATTAGTATTAATAATAGGGACTTACACGACAGCCATCGACATAAAAAATATATATATATATACCTAGCTTATCTCGACGCGTTTGTTTATCTACTAATAACCTAGTAGTCTAGGTATACCGGTAGCGAATATAGTAGTAACGCCCTATACAGCTTAGACGTTACGGTAATATTCTACTATAATAGTAACTAGGGATATAACGGCCTCACGTCCTCTCCTCTACTATATTAGCTATCTAGCTCGATAGAAGAAGGTAGAGAAATAGTAGTAGAGAGGGAACTAACTATCCGTGAAAAGAGGCGGTTCTATAGAGATAGTCTCTAGTCTTACGAACGAGACCGGTACCTCGTAATAATAGAGATTTCGATTACTATGACGTTTTTAGGCCGGTTACCACTAGTATTTAATTGCCTTAATATATGGCTAGATAGTAGCCTAGATAGTTTTAGGATACTAGTATAATCGGCCTAGATAGCCGCCGGAGATATTAATCTTAGTAGCTACTACCTTAATTATAATTTATAAAACACACCTCCTATCTATATTATTACACTAGTAAAGGAAGATATAATAGACTTCCGTTACTAACTCCTCTCTAGAGTTAGATAGATAGTATCTAAATACTAGAACTAGGAGATAGCCAAGAAGAGAAAAGCTAGTATAAGTAACCTAATATATAATAACGCGTATATAGGAGTAAAGGTATGTTACTTACGTCATGTTAGATATATTACTAATTATTAGTATAATACTAGCGTAACTTAGAAAATGTTTATAGGGCTAGTAGTAATTAAGACTCTAAAGTTAGTTCTACTATAGTCCCTAAGATTCCTTAGATTAAAGGAGTACTATAGTAGTATATTCTAACCGATCCTACTATCCACGATTACTATTATATATATTATAATAAGGCATGCTCTTAACGAATATAGTAGCGGGCGGGCGCCGAACTCGTCCTTCGGTCGCTATAGATTCGCACGCTCTCTACTAATACTAGGTATATATATATACCTTTATCTAATTATATACTAAATTATATAGAGGAATAGCGAGCGCTAAGCCTAACATGGTCGAACTAGGCGCCCTACCGTATCGACTATATTTAAAAATCGCTAATAGCATCGGTATTTATAGTACTAATACTAATTAACCTAGACACTATATATATAAACCTATATAAAGATAACCTAGATAACTTCTCTAAAGTAGATATAGATAACTTAGACGAGAGCGAGGAGTCTAAGCTATCGGGTAATATAAGTATATACTAAAGTTATAGAGACTATATAGATACTAACTACTATGAAAAGGATGAGTCGGATACTCTAAACTAGTTAGATGAGTGCCTCGAATCATCTTATACGCTATTAGATATGGGTAAGAGTTCTATACTACTAGTAGTGGCTACGGATAAGATTATACTATCTCGGGTATTAAGTATAGACCCGCTCTAAGTAACCGCGGGAACGGTAAATAATAGTATATATATATATAGTATGAATAAGTCTATTACTAACTTATTATCCCTAGTTATAGCTACCTTAACTAGTAGTCTATCTACCCCGACCGATACTTAAATTAAAATAAAGTTAGATGGTGGCGGACGTTCAAGTCGGGTCTTTAACCTATATATAAAGAGTATATACTTTTAAGAGAAGTCGGATATTAGTATATAGCTAGGGAACTATATAGACTACCACGAGGCCGAATAGATAATATAAAAGAGAATAAAAATAGTAACTAGAAATATAGAGGGAAGTGTCTAGTGGAAGAAAAGGTTATTAAAGGTAGTTCTAGATAAGGACACCTTTTAATAGATAAAGAACACCGCCTAAAGGCAGAAGAAAGGAAGGTCTACTATATTTTATTATAGCTATATAGTCGGAGAGAGCTTAGAATAGTACTATTTAATTTAAGTTCCTAGTCTAATTAATTTTTAACCTCTACTCTCTATTATATACTATCTTTCTAGTATTAAATTTAAAGACTATAATTAAATATACTAAAGATATAATTTAGAATAATAAGATATATAGAGTTATAGAGATACTTTAGATAAAGATATTACTTTAGAAAAGAGACTTCTATTAAAATAAATAGAGTATATAGAGTAGATAGAGTAGGTAGAGTAGATAGAGAAGCTAAAATACTATATACTATTTATTCTATAAGAGTAATTAGTATATAGTAAATAAGTAGTACTAGTAAGCTAATTAGTATTAAGAGAATAACTAGTACTAATTATCCCATTAGTATAAACAGTACGTTCGGTATAAACGGGACGTTCGGTATAACTAGTACGTTCGGTATAAACGGGACGTTTAGTATAACTAGTATGTTCGGTATAAACGGGACGTTCGGTATAAACGGGACGTTCGGTATAAACGGGACGTTCGGTATAAACGGGACGTTCGGTATAAACGGGACGTTCGGTATAAACGGAATACTTAGTATAAATTGTATAAAGCCGTCCCGTTAGGATAGATAGTAAGTAGGTCCGCCTAATGGATATAATGGGATGAAAGAATACTTAGGGAGTACTTAGGAGTACTTGGAAGCGCTGTATCTTTCCTAATATAGCCCGTGATTAGAGAGAAGTAATATATCTCCTACTAAAAATATATCTATATACTACGAATATATATCGGGTAGCGTGTCTTTGCTCTAATTATTACTATCGTCCTTATCTTTATTAATAATCGATAAGGACGTAAGATAGATTAGCGATAATTAGGTCCGCACGGCGAGATTCTATACCTCCTTACTAATAGTTATAACTTACTAGTATAATTTACTATAGTATTATTAGAATATTAATATCTCCTTCTAAAAATTAAGGATAGGGTTTAGGCGTCTAAGCTAAGGTATCCCTAGAATTATATTCTATTAGCTAATATTAGCTATGATAAATTTATTAGACATCTACTATTTTATTATCTTTAAGTTATAAACTTCGTAATTCGTTATAGCTTTATCTAAAGTTCTAACTTTATATCTATTAACTATAATAGTTCGGCTAACTTTACTAAGATCGTACGATAATCTATACTCCTTTATAAGAATCGACGAAATATAGTTATCTTCTATACTAGTATCCACGAGGGCCTATATAGTTTTATTACTATTTACTATAGGTAATAATACTTTTAGTAATATTAGGTCTTTACTCGCTAGAAGGCGCTACGGCTCCTCCTAAGTATATATAATTTAGCTAAGGACGCGGTTAGGTCTTATATACTAGTCTATTCTTTTTTTAGATTCTTATAGTTAGATAAAATATATTCTATTTCTCTATACTTATAGTAATAAAGTGCGCTATAATCCTACTATTTTATAATAGGCGTTATATTTAAGTCTATACCTTATTCTTTTCCGTGTTAAGAAGTACCACCTTAATTATTTTAGTATCCTCTTAACGCGTTTCTACCCCGATTTACGCTCTTCTAGTACTAATTATAGTAAGGTTACTCTTAATCGAACGTATTTAATCGACCTCGTTTCTAACCCGTATAGAGTTTATCGGTTTTACCTAGAGAGCCACGTTCCTTAAGGATACGGTAGTATTTATTAGCTTTCTCCTCTAATTCGTGTAGATAGTTAAAACTTAATAATACTATTTCTAGTCTTTCGTGGATTAATAGAAGTAGTACTTCGCGAAACTAGAATATACGAATATTTTTCTATAGTATAGGGATATTATTCTATAGGTTTTAGAGGTATTATAGTAGTTAAGTAGGTGTCTAGTTCGGTCGTTATACTACGCTTCTTAACTTAGATAGTGCCTTTCTTTTACGTTCTCTATCTGTTCCGAGGGTATTTAGTATAAATATAGCTAAATATTCCTAGGTTATCGTAGATAGTAGCTATACTTCCTTCTATCTATTCTATTAATTATAGGATTATAAGTCTAGGTATCGTTCTCTAAATAAAATATATTATACTTTAGTAGAAAAGAGTAGAGGGTTATCGAGGAAGTACTTTTCGTAGTCTCTCTTCTAGTCTTTCTACTCCTTTTAGTTCTTCTCTATAAATATAGTCGGGTCTTTAGATTTTAGTATACCTAGGGAAGAAGTAGAGTAAATTAGTAACGAAGCGGTCGGATATATAGTGGATTATTATAACTCTAATAGTAGGTGAACTAATTCCGCCTAAATTAGTATAGGAAGTCGTCTATCTACTATCGTTTAGCGTAGTTCTTTAAGAGACTCCTTAAGTTCTTATCTCTTTACGAGGAGTTTCGCGCGTTCTATCTATTCTTTAAGGGTTTAAATCTCTTAAGTCTAATTCGTGACGTATTTCTAAAGTTTAGTAATAGTTTATTATAATACCTCGCGTGGCTCTACCACGACTTATTATCCGACTTTATATTATTAGAAGTTACTCGGCGTATCTACTATTTCTTTATCTAAAAGCTCTATGATTTAGTCTAATATTTCTACTTCTCGGTTAGAAACGGCCGGGATTAATACCAATTATAGAGGATCCCTATTATTTAATATAGTATTACTTATCTCTATAGTAGATCGTGTCAACCTTCTCAGTTCTAGTTAGACTATCTTAACTATAGTACTATATAGAGAGTAATTTAAATATAAGAATAGGGTTATTAGATAGTAGTATAGTTAGATAGAATAATAGGGTGTATTCTATTATAGAATAAATTACTACCGAACCCTTTCGGTAGGAATCCGAGAGTATATATATAAAGAGACGCCGATCTATCTAGTACGTGACTATTTACCGCCCTTTACGTTACCTCCTAACCCTATTAGCTAAGGTACGTGTAGATTAGGTTCTATCTAAGGCTAAGTTCTAATAATATACTCGACGAATAGTACCTAAAATAGATATATATATAGACTATTACTAGCTAGCTAAGCGACTTACTTATTGGCGAGTCGGCGACGAGTAAGTTACTTAACGAGTTTGTAAAAAAGTCTTCTAATCTCCTTAACTTTAGTAACCTCTCTACTATCTCTACCTTATCTAAACCTCTCTAAATTAGTAACTACCTTCTACCGGAGCGTCTTATTAATATAGTACCTATCTATAGTATATTTAAAGAAGCGTAGAGCCTACTAATTAGCGTAGCTATATATAAATATAATATAGAGAAAGTTCTTAAAAGTTCGAGATTACTAACGTATCTAGGTATACTACCTACGAATCTATACCTTTATTACCGCCTATACAAGCTTAATAGAATTAAAGTTAGATAAGTATAGTAGCGTATACCGTATAATATAGCTAGCGCTAAGTATAAGTGGCTTAATCTATTAGTTTATATAAAGTGCGAGATTATCTATAATAATTATTATTATACGCCCGGGGTATTTTACCTTAAGGGTAGGTAATAGATATACTTATAGCTAGGTATAGAACTTATCCGTTAAGAAATAACCTTCCTTTATCTAATAGTAGATAAAACCATTAGCTATAATAGCTCTATATACGCTATACGTAGGTCCTCGATTAAGAGTACTAATCTTAGTTAGAGTCTATCCTTTTAGTACTCTAGCTTAACGCCTCTATCTAATTTTCTTATTAAAAATAACCTTATCTAAGAAGATATATAAGTCTACTAGTAGCTCCGTGATATCCTTAAGGTATAAAGTACGCGCTATCTCTAAGCGCGTACTACTAATACGTTTTAATAGCTTACGATCCTACCCTTACTCGGATAACTCTTTAGATAAAAGCTATTTAGATATAGTAAGATTAAACTCTTTATATATCTATCTAGCTATCTTATTAAGGTATAGCTAGCCCTTACGAAGTAGTCTCTTAAGTAGTTATTATATTATATAATCGCTTAGTTAATAAGGTAGACCATAACGTATTAACCATGGTTTATTTCTCTATCTATATATCTTAAGGTTAAACCTTATTCTATATACTATATTCTTACTAACTTTAGTAATAGCGATAATCTTATTAATAGATATATTATGTTATAGAAGGAAGTCGATTCGTCCGTATACGGAATCAGGATAGATAATACTCTAGGGTACTATATATACACGCGTTAGTAAGTTAAAAATACTAAATATTATATATACTAACTCTTATATACTATATTATATAGTTATAGACTCTATATATGTGTAGTGCGGTGACGATGCCGTAAAATGTTAATTATATATAAAAACGCGTGTTGGTGGCACAGACGTGCATCGGGCGCCAAGCTTTCCCATGTAACTATGGACAAACGGATCCTTCTGCAGACTCCTTCCGACATGCTGCAACACCCTCGTTCCATGGTCCACGCTGACAGCCCTGTTCAAACGCTCTATGATCCAATAATCCGAAGTTATTACCCGGTACGCTCGGAAACGGGTAGCGGCAGCGTGTGAGAAATAATATGCCATGTGCGTGAGAAGTGTGAATGCCAGGAAAGATGAAATGCAAATATCATTCGAAAAGTAAAATCCTCTTCACCGTAACCAATAGCCATTCTCCTATGTGGAGTATGCTGCACGCCAAGAAGAACAAAGGGGCACAGTGTAACCATCCTATCCTGTCGTTGATCAAAACAAATGCTCACGAATTGACTCAATAGTCCTGTTTGATATTGCTTCTTTGCAGCATCCTCACCGTCCATTTGGGCCTAGCACAGTCTGGAAGTCTGGATTGTAAAGCCGAGCCCAAAAGTCGTTGTACATGATGTGCCGCTTGCACTTGCTCAATAGCTGGAACTAGTGGCGTATAAGCATGCTGCACATTGGAAGTCCAAAGACTCGACGACTGATTTCTGGGTCAGACAAGAACGGTCATCCGGGTTCCTGGAACGAAATTTCGGTGAGACTATGGTGATTTGTGTGTGTTCACTCGCTTACCGGTTCGCCTGAAGATAGCAAATCGTCAACCCTAATCGCCGCATTGCTGTTCTTGGCGATTTCGACTGGCTGAGATTCGTGCTGTCCAGTCATTGCCCAGACCAGCCCCGTCAAGCTCGCTCTCGCCACACTGATGAACCTGCGCATGATCGACGAGAGCAGTATTATGGTGATCACCATAGGAGGAGGAGGCGTCATGTGTGAGTGTCGTGATCATTGTGGGTTTCTGCGCCGCACTTGTTTCATGAGCTTCGTGAGTCGGTGATAGTAGACCATTTTTGTCTTCAGTCATGATGTCTGGGGAGAGATCGGATATCTCAGATCTTGGTATGTTCATCAAAGAGTCCTCTACCGGACACGCAGGCTGACGAGGCGTCTCGTTCTGATGACTGATGGATGCCTCACAGTCAACGCCTCTGTCTAGATCTTCGGCTGCGAGATTGAAGTCCTCCAGCTCCTGCGTGCTATCCCAGGGGGGACGCCCAGATTGATCCATCTGCGGCCTTTCTGTTTGCATAAGCGGAGATCTATACATCGCATCAGTTGGATGACTACATATCATTATTATCCGTTGCGAGCTAATTACTTACATGGCAGGACCTCCTACTCCACTCGCCCAAAGCTGCTTCTGCTCCATCTCTCTAGCTACATCGAACTTGAAGTCACGAATCTCACCAACAGACGGTAGCGCCTGATACGGTGCCAATGATAACGACGATTCGATTCTTCTTTTGCAGTGCACCTCTGGCTGCAGTATGGATGGAGTACCGTAGTGGCTGACGCTCTCAATAATGTCAATGCACGAGGCTGCAGAATCGCCGGTAGCTCTATTTGTGGCTTCATGCATATGCATATGCATCTGCACCTCGTTGTCTTCTGCCGGAGCCCTTGAAGCTTCCGGCTCCGCGATTGTATCGACGACTTGCATATCTCGTCGATATTGCCTCGCCAATAAGCAATTGTCTTCGGAATCGCCTGCCGTACCTATCAGAGCTTCGGCGGACTGCTTCAGCGCATTAATGTGTGTATTGCTGCTGCTAAGTCGCCGCATCATGTCGATGTTTGCATCACCTGCTGCACGCTCTAAGACAATTGCAGGTGCGTTATTCAATGCTTCCGAGGTTATGTTGTCGTTGTCCGGCCTATTAGCAGTAGAGCTGTTAATTACGTCCGACGACGTCTCATTCAGCAGAGTATGCTGGCAAGGAGATATCGGGCATCCAGTCTGTGCATCGGCCATATCATCCTCACGCATGATGATAGACTGTGGTCTACTATGATGTAGTTGCGCCTCGAGCACACTATCGTTGTCTAAGACAGCTGCCTGTTTGTCCTGGTGTAGATGACCGTGGATAGACCTTGTGCTGATCACGTTGTTGCAGTCCAAGGATGATTCTGCCTGGTTGCAATAGTCTCTCACTTCGTTTATGCGTTCCGGAGAAGCCAGGTCTGCAGTGTGTCCATTGGAAATAGCCACATCACAGACTACGATTGGCCCGGGTCCGGAGTGCGTACTTGCTTCACGTACACCATCAGCCTCTTGAGACGCTGCAGTGACAGCGTGTTCTTCAAGCATATCAACATCTTGCCCAACCACATCAAGACCAGACCTTGCACAGGAACTAGGCGCCCTTGCCCACTGCACATCCCCACAAAGCTCATAGTCGGGGTCAATCTGCGCACCCAGAAAGCCAGTGAAGTCTGGAAAGGCAGCTATCAATTTCTGCCACTTCTCCCTTCCGAAGTAGACTAGACGTTCCCAGTTGTCGCCAAGGCTCAGCGTGAGGTCTCTGATGAACCGTAGAGCGAATTCTTGACTTGCAGTCGAGAGACCGAGGCTCTTGAAGTCATCGACTATGATTTGTAGGTGTACAACTGCTATGCCGATGATGCTTCGGCGCACGTTGATGTAGCGTTGCTCCTGGGAGACCGTGGAGAGCTTCCCCTGGAGCTTTGTGATCGTGATGTCGCGATCGTGGAGGAGTGCTTGCCATTGTGTGATTGCGGCTTTGTGGTCCATAGACGCATTTTCTGTTGCTCGAGTCATTTCTGTAAGAGAGTTTCTGGTCTCTCTCAACGTGTTGGACAAGGCCTTGAGCTCTGTCTGAAACCTGTCTGATGCAGTGGTGGCCTGCTTCTCCTTAAGTCGCAGTCGAGCATCGAGCCAGGTACATCTCCCTGACTTGTGTGCAGCGTCTTGCTCCGCTACCTCAAGTTTTTGTTTTGACTCCTCGAATTTGCAGACTGCGGTAAGATGCTTCTTTTCGAGACACTCTATCTTCGCCTTGTAGCTTTGTTTCAATGATGCGAATGCCTCTTCCATCGTGGTCTTTTCATTCTCGCAGCTCTCCCTTAAAGCCTTACGCTCCACTGCCGCTGCCCCGAGTCTTTTCACGAGCTCTTGATGCTTTGCGAAACTCCCTGCGCGAGCTCTGTTCCACAGCTCTAGATTGCGGCTATCCATAGCCTTCTGATTCTCCCTCGCCGCCTTCCATCTCTCTGCATGAGCTCTCTTCAAACGCCCAACCTCATCCTCACCAGCCCTCTTCAACTCACCAATCCGATCCTCAACCCCCTTCCTCACACCCCTCTCAGCAGCCAACTCCCTCTCCAAAACACCCCTTTCCTTCTCCACAACCCCCAGTCTCTCCACCACCCCATCCCTCTCCCTCTCCACAACCCCCAACCTCTCCAAAACCACACCCCTCCTCTCCACCTCCTCATCAACCAACCCCTGCATCTCCTCCGCCCGCATCGCCATCTCCTCCATCCGCTTCCAATCGCTATCCGCCTTCCGCACACGCAGTCGCTGCTCTCTGACCTCCTGCTCTGCCTCTGCCAGTGCTTCCTGGGTTTTCTTGAGCGTGGCTTGGAGGGTGGGGACTTGTTGCGCTAGGGCTTCGAGGGAGGGGAGGCGTGCGTGCGCGGCTTTCCATTCTGAGATTTGGGTTATTGGTGTGGAGTGTGGGAGGTGTGGTGAGGAAGGGAAGGAATGGGGTTGGGAGCGCAGCCGGGGGTGAGGGGTTGCGGGTGAGTGAGGGCGTTTTTTGGGGTTGAGGGGTGGTTGTGGGTTCAGGGGTTGGAGTTTTGGGGGTGGTTGGAGGGTTGGGGGGATTGGGTTGATGTTGGCTTGTGAGGGTGCGTGGGCGATTGGGGGGTTTGAGATGTGAGGTTCATATCGTTGAAGGAGGGGGAGTGGGAGTGCTTCGCTGGTTTGTGGATGCGGGGAGGCTATGTTGTTTGGGACTAAGACTGCTGCGAGTGGTCCCGTTGTTGTATCGGCGAGGTATTGGTCGTGGATATACGGAATTGGCACTGCTGCTTCTGGTGCAGAGCATGTCTTGACGGCATCTTCACGTCGTTGCTTTGAATTCTCAGAGGCGTGAGTCTGAACGGTTGGCGTTCCTGGTGCGTCTGTCATGGGTGTATCATGTTGATCTCCGATCTGCGGCACGAGGTCTTCGCAGGATGGGACCATAGGCGAGTCTACTCTGCTGGGGGCGTCTGGTAGAGCATTCATTGCACGGTCGACTGCCCTCGACGAAGCTTGCTGGGATTTAGGTAGCGTGGATGTGTCCACGGCAGCCTGATCTGGCTTGGTCGGATCCATTTCGTGCTGAAGGTGAGGTCAAGATCTTCGAGTGTTTTGTGTTTGATAGTCTTGTACGACGATCAAGGAGGTTGTGAGAGATGGAATGTTCAAACACGCTGACTTGGAAAGACGTGTATGAAGGATATGAAGCTGAGACGACTCAAAGAAGCCGCTTGAGCAAGGTGTATGATGGAAGAAGTCAATTGCGTAGAATGAGGGGGTTTATATAAAGATAGTCGGAACAGAATAGTCACTTTGCCAAGGCTCGGAGCCAGGACCGATGGTTGTAGAAACATATCGAGCACAGGCAAGCCTCGGATGTACAACAATGTTGATCTGTTCGCTCTACACAATGTCACTCTGGGAGACAACAAAAGGACTCCAACACTGAGGCGGATTAGGTGATATGCTTTGACAGAAGAGCGCAGTATGCTTCGGAGTCCAAGTATGGCTTGCAAGTCAACCGCACACCGTCTACGTGAACCACAAATAAAAGGCAACTTTTGATATATAGCTCTATGTGATAGGATTCTATTGCCAATCAAGAAAGGAAAACGCCGAGAGGAAACAAAGAAAGGGATCCGAAAATCTATAATACGGTTCATCTAGACTTGAGAAAGAGAGAAAGAAGTGGTCCTTATCAAGTTTCCACCACAGCAGAATGACCTCACTCTCTTCCCGGCTCAAGTGAGTCAGGCAGAAGTGAGTCAGGCTCAAGTGAACCAGGCCCTTGTCCGGCATCGCCCCTTGTGTCACCATTGCTGTAGTGAACCGACTCAATCAGAAGTGACTGACATCGCGATAGGCGTTCTCGACGACGAGAGCTGCCCGTCAGTGTTACAGTGAATGCCCGTCAAAGGCGCCCCACCAAGACACGTCAAGTACGAATCTGCCGCGCTGAGATCATTCGACGACACGCTTAACGACGCACTCGAGACTCTGGAAGGCACGAATTAGCACCAGTACCCCAAACTCGCCATCTCAAGTAGACCGAAACTCACGCTTGTGACTCTGTCTGTGCTCCGATAACATCGATCCCAAACCTCGCTTCGCTGACAAAACTCCCTGGCGTAAATCTCCACGATAGCACCTCATCGGTGTTATCTGAGGTACAGTCGATCCAGCCGGTGGGGGGCTGCTTCTCGATGAAGCTAGCTGTGCAAGAACCTGATATGCTTTCTGACACGGAGTCGAGCTGATGTTCCACGGTGAACGTGACGGAGCTGTTGAAGCCGGTCCCTGGCGGCCAGGTAGCACCAGGCAGACCTGAGTTTGGGCCCATGAAGTGAGTTGAGAGTTGGCTAACGAACCATTGGTCTGCGACTGCGGTAGGGAGATTGAGGGAAAGAAAGGTGAGGGCTGAAAGAGTAGAGATAGTTGAGCGCATCTTGAATGTAGTATCGAGCAGCTAAGACTGAAAGTATCAAGTATTCGAAATGGAAATAGTCTGACTTGAGAATAGAGAAAGAACCCTATCAAGCAGACGTAGGCAGCATGTTATATGAGGGTCATATGCAACGCAGTAACGTGAAATAAGGCCAGCAAAGGAAACACCAAAATCGATAATGGCGAGACGTTGCAGCGCTGGCGGAGTGAATCAGCGTCAGCAAGAATCCTCTCGCCACAACCATGACCGCTCGATCCAATCCAACGGTAGTGGCAATATTTGACTGCCATTCTGTGTACGAATCGATGATTACAAAAAAATGCCTGCATCCCGAGACTGATACACTCACTATTGGCCAAGCAGGCTGTGCTCGATGAAACCATATGCTCTTTCTGTACGCCGCATAGCTTTCCAGTAATGTCCTACAATGCAAAATTCGATGCCTTCAGCATGCAGGGGAATCAGCCAATCCTAGGAGCCATGAAGCAAAGCCACCACGAGCCCCCAGTAGTGACAGCGCGGTGACTTCTTTCAAGTTGCGCAACGACGCTCGATTTCAGTCGCACCAAACCGGCGAGACCCGACTATCGTCCGCAGCTTGAGTAACATGACGTGAGGCTGAAGCTGAAGGCGAAGTAAGACTGCGAACAAGACGGTGGTTATATTGCCGGTGTTCCGCTCTGCTTGCATCAGCTAGACAAGGACGCGAGCGTGTATATGGTCTGAGCGTGGGTCATGGATGTGGGTCGTGTCATCTATGCAGCTTCATCTATGTCAAATAAGGGGCGACATGTTGCTTAGTGAGTGCTACCGAAGAGCAGAGGGTGAGTTCATCAATACAAGCGTCTACAATAGTCCGGAAGAGGAATTTTAAGATGGGTGGAGAGAGTTCTGGTATCGATCACGAAAATCTCGCGCGCTCACGTGATTGGTGCAGAGCACATTGGTGGACACTTACGTCATCACGGACTTGCCCCTCATTGCGTACCTAGGTACTCGGCGCGGGTATGCTGATCATCCCGCAATACGACGCCATATTCACGTCACAACACAGCATCCCTGATTTGAGCAAGCAATTCTTGCCATACGAAGGCTGCCACGGTACCTGTTCATCAAGAAAAGTCCACGGTACACAGTGCTACACGGCACCATTGAGATGCTTATGTTGTGATTCATCTATATTTGGGACTATTTTACATGCCCAGGGTATTCGATGGTTGTACGAAAACAGCTTTCTCCTAGTTCAAGGCTTGGAGAACGTTCTCGGCCTTGGTGACGGTGACGCTGGGAGCTGCGTCCTCAACGTAGATTTGCTTGACGATTGGGCCGTCGAGCACAGCAACATAGCGCTGGGAGCGTGGTCCTCCGAGCAGACCCGTGGCATCGAAGCTCATACCGATTTCCTTGGTGAACTACAGTGCTCAATTAGCTCTCGTGTCGGTGTCTCGGTCATGTACTGAAGGTCAGAACTTACGGCACCAGTATCGTCAGCAAGAAAGTGGACGGCTGGGGGCGCTTCAGCACCGCCGGTGAGCTTTTCCTTCCATGCTTGAGTCGTGAAGGCGTCGTTCACGGCAACTATGTAGATACCGGCGACACCCTTTTCTACGAATGCTTGTGCGTTCTCAATGTAGCCGGGGACTTGGGAGGAGCAGGGAGGGGTGAAGGCGCCAGGAACACCAACAATGATGTCTACTCAATAGTCAATAAAGGTCAAGATAGCCACTGTATGCATGGATACTGACTCTTTCCAGTGAGCTGGCTGATGACAACAGTTCCCTGCTCAGGGTTCTTCTCCTTGAGAGCAACGGTAGAAGAGATGGAGGCGCCAGTGGCAATGGCCTTGTGGCTACCACTCTTGATCTTGTCGATGAGTCCAGACATGATGTATAGTGTAGATTATTTCGAAGTTTAAAGTCGGAGAATTGATGTGTAAGGTTTGAGGAGCTCAATTGAGAGGGTAGCAGCTTTTTAAATAGTGAGACAGCTCCGTGGCAAGGGTGTAATGGTAATTATAGTCAACAACGCCCCACCTTGTCACAACAATTCCATTTTCTAATGCGGGGCGCGGCGCGGCCTTAAGGAAGAACCCTGACATCACAACATCTGGCTCGATCATGGCTTGATTAGACCAAGATTGATCTAGTCACCTGCAGAAGGTTGCAGGTTCAAAACCCAATCAATTGTGCTGCCCTGAACGCCAGCTTCCTGATAGACCATGTTAACCGATTCAGTGGGTAATGCGGGCCGGCGGCTGATAAGGTAGACAACAAACACGTCGCATTCCCTGTTGCAATGCATGATTCCAAATCATACTGACGTGGATGAATTGAGGGCGTTAGGCTATAACTCCCGAGAATACCAATAGTGCCAGTCCAGTCTATATCGTCAGAAAAGATCAGATACTGTGAAACCTAGCGACTGAAGACTCTTCTTGGGTATCTCTATAGTTCGACAAAACTGGCGGCGGACGGAGGATGAAAATCGACAGGTTGAAGAGCACAATACATGAACACTGTTACCCACAGTTCCTGGAAGAGACTTGATCAACATAATCAAAAGTTTGTATGATGTTCTGGTACTTGATAGTAGCCTGATATCGTCTCCTCGTCCTGTTTGCTTAACAATCAAAACAAAGCCTCCAGGTATCTCTACACGTTCAAAGAAGATGGCAAAGTCACTCATAAGCAACAAGAAGATGAACGCCATCGCCTTAAACACGACCCAAATAAACAGTCCCAACAAAGGATTATGATGCTGCTGCTGCTCTGACCCGAAGCGCAACCTGAGCAAGTTTCTGAAAGTTCAGCGTGTCAGCGTCCTTGGGCATGAATTCACCTGCAGCAATGCAATGCACGAGCATGCGAGGGTCGTAGTTGAGATTCGGCAGTAGCTTGGGTGTGATCAGGAAGTATTGGCTGGTGTTCTCCTCGCAAGAAACCTCGACAAGACGTTTGTGGACCATGCGCTCATTTCGAGGGTCCATGCCCTGGTTGATCTCGTCGACGATGCGGAAAGGAGAGCGAGCAAGAGATTGTAGAGAGAGCAAATAGAATATGGTGGAGACTGAACGTTCACCACCGGATTGGCGACGTGCATCTAGTGCACAAAGTGGTTCGTTGTCCCTTCAACGCAATCAGTGTCGCCTTCATGAGCTGAATTGATATTATCCAAACATACCTGAACCTCACCATGATCTGAATCGCCCACTTGTCGAAGTCATCGTCTTTGTGTACAAGGACTTCACCTGCGCAGCCGATGGCTTCAAAGTTCTTCGAAAATGCGCCGTTTATAAGTGATACAAGCTGGTCAAGACGGGGTTCCCATTGCTCCCGCGTTTCTTTGATCTCGTCTTCGAGCCTTTGGATCCGCTCTTGAGCTGTAGCCAGCTTCTCTTCCATAGCATCGATTTTTCTCTGCCGAGCTTCGTATTCCTCGATCGCGTTGGAATTAGTCGTGCGGATCAGTCTCATCATTGCAATTGTCGCCTCTATCGTATCCTCCAGTGATTTTGAATCCAATTTGTCTTGTGCGAAAGAATTGTGTAGTTCCTCTACCTCTTCGGACCGGCTGTTTGCTATACGCTTGCAATCCTCACCAATACTGATCGCTTGCGCCTTCAGGGTTTTGTGTTCATGGCTCAGCCGGTCCTTTTCTGCACGAGCGTGATTCAATCTTTCCGTAATCGCTTGGTTCGCTTCTTCCAATGAGACTACCTCGGATTCAGCTTCTATCAGCATCAGTTCAGCTTCAAGTAGCGACTGATACTGTGTCTGGAGGGCCTCGATGCTTTTCTGGAACTGGTCAGTGTTTCGTTTTAGATAAGCAGTTTCAAGAACCTCACCGCATGATCAATCGATAGCCTAGCCTTCTCGAGAATGAGATTATCTTGATCACGTCGAATGGCGTCCAAGCGTTGCTTGTCTTGCTCCGCTGTAGCTTCGAATTCTGCCTTTTGTTTTTCGTACATTTCTATACCGTGTCAATACATTCATTGCTTTCCCCAGGATAGTTGTTTTCTTACCTATATTGCTTGGTAGCACCCTGAATTGGGCCTGTTCTTGCTGTGCGTCATGCTTTTCCCGGTCAAGATCACTCTAACCCTGCTTAGAATCATACGTGCATAGCATTTACAACATCTCCACATACCTTGGTCTTCTCAAGATCAACCTTCGCTTTCCGGGCCACGTCAAGCTCAGTTCTCTTGTTTTTGTTTTCGTTAGATAACTCATTGAGCTCATCTTGCAGTTCATCTATCCTCTGTTTGAGAGGTCTTGCTGCACCTGCATCCACAGGAGCGTCACTCCACACAGAGGCAGGTCGTAAAGCTGTGGTGGCTACAGTATACTTGCCATATCTTTTGGACACGACATATTTGTCATTTTTGTCCGACCATCTCTGGATCTGGCTGTCCACAAGAAGATTGTATTGGGCTTGAGAAACCTCACCAAGCGTGACCGCGTGTCGATGAATGTTAGCCTGCTCGCAAAGCATTGACAAGACATCATCAGGACCTTCGAGGTAATCAACTATCCAACCATCCAGTCCGTACTGGGCGAGCTGGTCGTTTGGAATATTCTGCCAATGGTCCAGCTTCTTTCCTATCATATTGATTGCTATGTCGGAGAGCCTCAAACCTTCTCTTCCAACGAGACTCTTTTGAAGCATATTGTAGTCCCCTAGTGTCGTACATGTGAATGCTTTCAGAGTCCCTTCAGGTAGGGCCCCTTCGACAGCACTCGCGTATAGCGGATCTTTGACAGAACATTCTACGATTGGTGGCCCGTAGATAGGTCCTTCAAACTGTTGACGGTTTTCCTTGATCCAGTCCCAGGCCGTCGCAGCATCTTTCGATCTGCTTTGCAACTTCTTGGCCTGTTGGCCATGGGCCGTGCCCAGTTCCTCCAATTCTTTCTTTAGTCTATTTTGTTCGGACTTCCGTTGCTGAGCTTGAGATTGGATATGACTGAGGTTCGCCTGGATGTCTGCTGCCTGACTATCGAGCTCCCGTTTCTGCTTTTCCATTTCGCGTAGCTTTGCGTTGCATCCAGCAGAATCGTATTCCGGTGGGGCATTCTCTAGGCGCTGCCGAGCATCTGCTATCTTCATCGATCTATCTCGTGCCTTGTCCTTGTGAAGTTTGATCGATTTTTTCACCTTTGCCACCGTCGTGTCAAAACTGTCAATCTCTTCCTGGGTCTTCTTCAGAGTCTCCGTTCTCGACCGCACACTGCTGTCTATCTTTTTGACGGAACTTTGACGTTGATTAACAACTTGTTTGATCTGCTCTGCATACTTTTTCTTGTCGTTCGTTGACTGTAGCAGCGGATTTACATCCTTTTGCAATTGTGCAAATTGCGCTTCAGCATCCTTGAAGTTCCGCCTCAGTCTTTTGACCTCTTCTACCGCCTCACCGTACTGGACGATGGGCCGATACTGCTCTAGTGCGTCAATCTTGACTTTATACTGGTTCCGCTGTATCAACAAATCCACGTCTTGTTTCGCAGCGCTTTGTTTTTTCTTCAGGTCTGCCAGTCTTTCGAGTTCACCTTCCTCGGACATTTGATCAGATTTCCGCTTCTTATATAGCTCCTTCAGCTGTGTATACCACTCCCTCATCTCCAGTGGCGCAACTGCACGTTGTGTCTCCTCCAGAAGAGCTGTGGGCGTCATAGCGGAAAATGAGGAAACACGGTCCTGAGGCAGGAATTGGCACAGATTGTCGATTTGTATGGAAAGAGACTGACACAGCTTTGAGACTGCAGCATTAGTCGCGGGGGATCCATTGATAGAAAAAGTAACTTTGCTCGGTTTGATCAGGCATCGGACCAAATGATTCCTGCTCTTCTCATGGCCTCCGGCCAACTCAATCTCAATTTCCGCCGAGTCTTTTCCATAATGTATATGGTCCGATAGTTGGTCCGCGCGTCCGAGAATCTATAAGCTGTTAGTGGAATTTATAATCATAGAAGAGATGTGCTGACCGAAGGTTTTGAGCCCAAGCAAATACATATTGCGGAAACGATCGAGCTCTTGCCGCTTCCGTTTGGCGCAATTATGAAGTTCAGACTAGGGCCAAAGCGAATCTCCGCAGCAGTATACGCCATGAAGTTTCTCAGCTTCAGGCGCACTATCGAGCCAGCCTGAAACTTAGAAGCAGACCCATGCGTAAGAACGCTCTCGTTATTGAGGCTGAGTTCTTGTCCAGGGCTTGATGGGCTTGCTGGGCTCTGAGTATTCTAAGTCAGCTATAATACTAAGGCTATTTTGACTGGACTTGTCAGTCTACGAGTGGGATTCCTACATGGGACACGCCATTGTTCAGTCGCCGCCTCTTATTAGCAGATGAGCCAGGAGTTTGGTTCTGAGATGGCACTGTGACATCCGAATCTTCGTCATCTGACGAAATTGACCTCCGTGCAGGAGTCATTACTCTACCTGGCATGACTTCTTGTCTTCATGAAGTGAAGCTGCTCAACGCGCGGTGGAACGCGTCTGGGTTCTTGCTTTGCGCTATACGGTTTAGCGCGAGCAATATCACGTGATTACGCGGCACTCAGGATGGATCGAACGCGATGTCTTGTTTCTGGACTGAACACTCGTTGGTCTGTATTGTTCGCGACTATATTTTCTAGATACGCTAATTTCACAATATTCTACAAGCGCTATGATGCGAATCTAAAGGCGATGCCGTGATGCCTACTATGATTTCTCTTTGGGAGCGATCATCAGCTCTGGTCTAACGTATTTGTCGAAGTCCTCCTCGCTCAGGGCCTTCAGTTCCATGGCGCTCTCCTTCAGCGTTAACCCTTTCTTGTGAGCGTTCTTTGCGACCTTGGAGGCCATGTCATAGCCAATGACGGGATTCAAGCAGGTCACGAGCATGAGACTATCCGGAAATTAGCATACGTAAAGGGTGATGGTATTCCTGTTTGGCTTCACTTACCTTTCCTTGAGAATAGCCTTGATCCTGGTCTCGTTGGCCTCCAAGCCCACGACGAGGTTTTCTTCAAAACTCCTCATACTGTCAGTCAAAATCCGTGAACTATGGAGTAAATTATGAATCATGACGGGCTTGAAGACGTTCAGTTCAAAGTTGCCCTGTGAGCCCGCAAAAGTTGTTGCGGCATTGTTACCGAACACTTGCGTGCACACCATGGTCAGCGACTCGCACTGAGTCGGATTGACCTTCCCTGGCATGATTGAAGATCCAGGTTCATTCTCTGGAAGATTGAGCTCACCAAGACCGCAGCGTGGGCCAGAGCCAAGGAAGCGGATATCTTGAGCAATCTTGAAGAGCGAGGTGGCAACAGTGTTCAGTTGTCCATGGGCTTCGACAATAGCATCGTGTGCAGCGAGAGCTTCAAATTTGTTTGGCGCAGTGATGAACTCGTGGCCGGTCATTTTGGTCACTTCTTCCGCTATCCCTTCAGCAAATCCCTTGAACGTGTTGATACCGGTCCCGACTGCAGTCCCGCCTTGGGCCAACATTCGTAGGCGCGGGAGAGCCGACTTCACTCGCTCCATGCCAAAGTCGAGCTGGGTAACATAACCAGAAAATTCCTGTCCAAGCGTCAAAGGAGTAGCATCTTGTAGATGAGTTCTCCCAATCTTTATTATCTTCTCGAACTGCTTGCTCTTCTTGTCGAGAGCATCGCGAAGGCTCTTCATTGCTGGCAGGAGCTGCTCTTCGAACTCAAGAACCGCGGCAATATGCATGACCGTGGGAAAGGTGTCATTCGAAGAAGCTGACATGTTGACATGGTCATTAGGGTGTACTGGCTTCTTGGATCCCATGGTGCCACCAAGTATTTCGATAGCTCGGTTCGAGATAACCTCGTTCGCATTCATGTTTGACTGGGTGCCGGATCCAGTCTGCCAGACGACTAAGGGGAAGTGCTCAATAAGTTTCAAGGAAGCAACTTCCTCGGCAGCCTGTTGAATGGCTTGACCGATCTTGGGGTCTGCTTATAGTTAGCATGTCCCGTCACATACGTCCGAGCAGCTCATACCTAAGCCGAACTTCAAGTTTACAGTCGCCGCGGCGCCCTTGAGGATACCAAAAGCTCGGATCAGCGGAGGCGGCATGCGGTCTTGTGGCTGATTGATCTTGAAGTTCCCCAATGATCTCTCCGTTTGGGCACCCCAGTATTTATCAGATTCAACTTGAATCTCGCCAAAGGCATCGGATTCAGCTCTTGTAGATGCGCTCATGTTGGAAGTTGCAGAGAAGGCGCGGGTTTGTGATACGAGAATGGACCGTGTGATTGCACGAGGAGTGATGAGGGAGTTCCTAGCAGTAAGCTTTGAGGATGCTCCCCGAGCTATATACCTAGAAGCGGGGGTAATTGAGCTTGCGACATAGGCGAGGGAGCTGCCGCCGCGACAGGCGCGCGCTGTTGGGACCACTGAGCGAAGCATGTGAGGTTTTGGATTGCCGAACGAGATCAATTGGGTTTTAGATATTGCTGAAAGAGACCAGTGTCGATGCTGTGAGGTGGAAAAAAAGATCAAAACTGAAGTTATCGGGAGAAGTCGGCCGAATGTTCTGCGCAATTTCACGGCGGAAAGCTCCGCCCCGGTCGGACCCGCTCCCGTCCCCGGCAAGGCTACCCGGCACCCGGCTGTACTGCTTTCAAAGTTGTCTTTTCATGTACACACATCTGCAAGTGTGTCTATGGGAAAATCTTAGTTTACGCAGCCGATGTATTATCAAAGGGTATGTAGAGCCACGCCATTCCTGGAAGTTTGGACCTTTTTTATCGCAATGTTTTGTATGATCATTGTCTGAGCCTACACATGTGGTCTATCGAGATCTGACTCACTATGGTGCATATCTGAATCCTTCAATACCTTCAAGAGCTGGCCCTTTACCTTCATCTGCGAGTCGGTTCTGTCTCTTGAGATATAGTGACATACAGACTGTTACAAGAGTATAGAACAGCTGCATAGCAATTGTAGCCCACATCCCTGGAAGGTATTGCTGAGTTTGATCAGCAGTTGTATCAACGTATTGCAAACCATGATGAGACTCACAGGCGCATCTTGAGTTCGGAAAATTGTAGAGCCTGTGATTCCACCAGCCGCTCCGATCGAAATCATTGCGGCAGCAATCACCCCTTTCCTTTCGATTTTGGCCGTCTGGCTTTGTCCGTAGGAGAGCGTTCCGGGGACGTTGGCTTGAGTACCGAAAGTTGCAAGATACAATCCAAGATAACGCACACCAGGAGGCTTTGCATATAAAATCACGAGCAAGCCAGCGACTGCTGAGAGCGATTGGAAGCACAGCACTGTCCATCTGGTACGGTACTTGTCGGACACCCATGCCATAGCCATCGACATTATGATGGCAAAGACGTAGCATGGGCTACTCAGAATCTGAGCAAGAGCATAACTGAAAACTTCAGTACGATCTCCCTTGGAGAATTTCAAGAATGACAGACCTGAAACCCATTCCCTCCCGAAGAATGATCGGCTGGAAATAAGAAAGTGAGTAGACACTAGATGCTGCCACGAAGTATTGCATTGAGCTGCGAGTCTTGTTAGTTCATGGTAACTCCAGAATAGCACAGACTTTAGGTGAGACATACTACACGGCTAATTTCCAGTCCCATAACATTCTCATTGACTCTTTGAACGTGGGATGTACGAACTGCCTGGCCTCTTTGTCGATCTGCATCCTGCAAATAGCGATGTTTCGTTGCCGGGGAGTCAACCACTTCGCCTTCTCTGGAACTAAGAAGTATAAGTAAAAGCGTCTCCACATCTTTGGCCTTGGGTATCTTACACTCTACAAGAAAGAACGGAGATATTATACCGGCAACGATCGTCGCGATGCCTTCGATAATGAAGATCCAGCGCCACCCCTGGCGATACGTACCATTTCCGACTCGGATCAAAGAAAGTGCATATGCAAGAATAGGTCCAAATCCGGAGGCTAAGAGAGCTGCCATATAGAATAGCGAGACCCGCTTTGCCGTCTCATACTGTCTGTACCAGGATCCAATGATGAATACGGCTCCAGGGAAAAGACCCGCTTCGAACATCCCCAGCAGCGCTCGGCATACAGTCAGAGACACCCAGCTATGGACGAAGCCCATCCCGAGTACGCAAGCGCCCCATGATATTATCAAGAAGCTTAGCCAAAGTCTCGCCCCCAAGCGTCGAATTACCATGTTTGAGGGAAGCTCGAAGAGGGCATAGCCTGCGTTGTTTCAGTCAAGGCTGAACACTGTCCCATTTGGGGTGCTCACCGATGAAAAATACTAGTAGTGCTATGTTGTATCTTGCGCTAAGCGATGCATCAGTAATGCTCCTCGTCCACTGTGAAAAAATCATCACACTCACCCAACATTTAACGCTACATCGCTACTCAGACCAGCGATATACGCCGCTGAGATGTTCGTTCTGTCTAGCAGCGACAGTCCGAACACAACACACAGCATAGGAAAGACGCGCCAGTCTAACTTCTTCCTAACATCAAGCTATCAGATATCAGGCTCCTATATGTGAATCATTACTTACACCAAGGCCTTCTCCTCCTCGGCAGTCCATGTTTGTGCTTTGTCCGCCACTCCATGCTCATGCTCCTGCTCAGACACCTTCTCGGAACTAATGGGACTTATCCTCTCGACATGATAAGTCTCGGTTTTGGTGTCGGCCATGTTGGAATGGACTCAAACCCAGTCACGCTAGAGCTAGGTTGATAGAGCAGCGTGTCTCAGAATAAAATCCAAACACGAACATACATTCCCGGGCCTCGCACCTCATATACATAAAACATCCCCACCCGCATCCCATCTCTCCCACTCGTTATTCCCGCCTGCCACTCCTCGAATCGCATGGCCAAGCCCATCCCCAGACCGCCACATTTCTTGGCCTCTTCAAAGTCCCAGCACAAGCCCATCAAGAAACCAGGAAAAAACATCCACGCCGCCCAACAAGCTACCAACGCATCTATTGGGACGTTTCCCGTGCCATGAGGTTTGCACTCGCGTGCGCATGAGTCTGGCCCGCTTCTTGGAGCTGGATGCCAAGTTCTTGTGCCGGACAAAACGCGGGGAACGTCGCGGGGTTGATTATTACCGGATCGTAGGATTCACTGTTTCCTAAGGCAGAAGTTTTTGTTGGAGTGAGGAGTTTTTGCGCGGTATCTTCTATGTGTGTCCTGGTGGGAAATGGTGCTTTTCGTGAATTGTCGTCTGTTGTTTATTAACGTTTCAGACTTAGCACTGTTAGCAGGACGGACGAATGTTTCTGCTCGAAGACAACAACGTCTTCATACGAAGTGGCTTTGCTAGCATCGATTGTGTCGTACTTTTTATCTTTTTGCTTCATCATGAGTGGAATGTGAGTATATTTATGGGACAAGAGGCCTAGGCAGGAATCGTGGTAATCGTCTTGGATCCCCTGTAAGGAATGTAGTACAGCTGCTACGACAGTTATGATTCGGTGTCGTCAACAGACACTAGCCAGGTCGACTTCACATAACCTGACACTTGTAACCCAGATCATAGAAGGATTGAAAGAGAGAATGCCGATTCTGGTAGACTGACGTCAACGAGAAAGCCCTTTCCAGACAGGAGTGGATATAGGAGAGATACTTCAGATCAGGTCCAGATTTTCTTGTGTTAGTGTCTACGCTCTGAATCACAATTTGAATGCACAAGAGACAAGAAGCATGGAGAGTACTGCTCTACTGTGTTTTTCAAGATTACTTCTCCGGCAATCTATTTTCGGAGTTTGTAACCTCCAGTCGGTCTTGTTTCGAGTCGGACATTCCATTCTCTCTGATCCTATCCTTCCACTGTCTTCTGCCAGTGTCTCCCTTTTCTCTGTATGGCTTGTAGCCCGAAAAATTCCAACCTCGATAGATCTGTTCATCCTCGTGTAGCAATACGACAAGTCAGACGTTAGACGAAGGGATCTCGACAGGCGTAGATGAAGCAGATACACGAGAGACCCAACAGCACATCATGAGAAGCAGGATCATACCATAAGGATACAAGAACCTCAACCGCGTGCTCCAGTCTCAGCAAGTACGCCATCAGCAACACCATCCAGCAATCCCACACAGAACCTCCACAAACAAACCAACTCACACCTTCCGAACCTCCCTAACCCTCTCCACACCCCCCTTCTCCCCCAAATCCACATGATGCGCATCCTCAGCCCCCACCAGATCCGCCCCCTTCTCCACATGATTCTGCCCGCCAAACAGCCCATCCATCTCCTCCAAACTCACCTTCTTCGTCTCGGGGATCCACAGCCACACAAACACCGCCAACAGCACATTCACCGCCATAAACATGTAAAACGCGTAGAACCCACAGTTCTCCAGGAAAGTCGGGAAGAACTGCTGCACGATGCTGTTGACCACGTTCTGCATCTGGCTCGCCATCCCGACGGCCTGGGCGCGCACATTCATGCTGAAGATCTCCGATGTCCAGATCCATGTCGTCGCGCCCCAGGATGGCTTGTAGAAGAAGGCGAAGAGGAAGAGCAGGAAGACGATGCTGATGCCTACGGGCTGCGACTTGACCCCGGCGCCGTAGCTGGGCGTTTGCGTCTCGACAGTCGCGACGATCAGCATGCACACCGCCATTCCGACTGCGCCCGTGATGAACAGAAACTTGCGCCCGAACCGATCCACCGTCCACGTCGCATTCAGCGTGAAGATGATCCCAAACGTCGCGTTCAGCGCGTTAATCAGGCTGATCGTGTCGTCCGAGTTGAACACCTTCTGGTACACCTTCGTCGAGTACGTGTTCAGCGTGCCCTGGCCCGTAATCTGCTGGCCGGCATTGAGCACAAAGGCAAGGAACAACCTGTACCTCACGCTGCGGTCCTTCCAGAGCGCCGAGTACGAGCTCGAGATGGCCTCCTTTTCAAACTCGATGGCCTCGCGGATGACGAGGATTTCGTCCTCGACTTCTTGCTCTGTGTTGCGCACGCGGTGCAGCGAGGCGCGCGCGGCGTCGATGCGGTTGCCGTGCTGGATGTACCAGCGAGGCGTCTCCGGGATGAAGAAGACCTGGGCGAGGATCAGGACGGGCACGAGGATTTGGAAGATGACGACCATTTTCCAGTCCCATTCGCCGAGGGCGACGACGTGCTTGGAACAGGCGTATTTGACCCAGTAGCTTTGGGATGTGTTAGCTTGAGGAAACAAGATGAGAGAAGGGGGGATAGGTGGATAGTGGAAAGGAGACGTACGCGATGAACGACCCGACGCTGTAGAACATTTGCCAGAAACTCATGATCTTGCCACGGATCTCAGGGGGCGATAGCTCTCCGATGTAGATGGGTCCAGCAGCTAAATTCCACATCAGCGCCCACTACAGCCCGTGCGGAACTGATGTACCTACTTAGAGCGATACCCTGAGCGAGACCAATAACCACACGCCCAGCAATAAAACAGCCAATATTCCCTCTCGGACTGAACGTCTGGATGAACGTGGCCACGATGGTGAAGAACGCCCCAATCGCCATGCCCCATCGCCGACCAAGCTTGTCCGCAATAGGACCGCCCATGAAGAAGCCAGAGATGATGGCACCGACATTGTAGGCCGTGTTGACCGCACCAACCATCTGAGTGTCCTTCGGGGTAATGTTGAAATAGGCAAACCAGTGCTTCGAGCCCTGCACGGCGTTGTACACCGAAGCGTCATAGCCGTAGAGGACCATACATGATGCCGCCACGAGGGAAATGTACCTGCCAGCCACACATCATCAGCAACGTAGAATTCGAGCACTCCCAAGACACACTCACCAGTTGTACACTCTCTTGCCTCCGACCGCCATATTGACGATATTGCTGCTCCCGTATCAGAAGAAGCTTTTGCCCTGGGAGGAAGAAGTAGTAGTAGAAGATGTTGCAATCCACAGAGTCTGCGATCCCGGATAAAACCATACAAAGAAACGATATATATAAATGCTACACGGCCTACATGGTTCAGGTTTCTCCGTCTGGCATACATACACCAACATCCCTCCCATGCACTATTCCCCAGTCCCCGGATGCTAAGCTCTGATAAACGAGTATGGACTGGGCTCTGGACAAGCCACAATATGGAGTGTAGCCCTATGGGTACCTTTAAGGAGGACCCCGCAACCGCATATGGTTGGTTGGTGCTTGAGACTTTAAACAAGGCATCGGAGGCCCCGCAGATCGCCTTAAATGTAAGCCTTGCTGCTAAGGATCTGAGTGGACGGACCCTTGTTTCCTTCATAATCCACCAACCAGCTAACATCGTTTCGAGGACGCAACACTACGAGAAGTAGATTTGATTCCATCAAGAGATGTGCCATGGGACAGGTAAGCTATGGGGCGTTCCGAGTGTGGATTGATCTTCGATCACGCACGGCTTGCTGGACAGTACTTCGACGGGGATATACGGGGTCAGTTGAGCAGAAAATGAATGAGCTGAAGCTCCTCGCAGAGAATGGTTTTGGTAACATTCATCCAAATTTTATTCTGTTGTTACATCATAGAGAGAGCGGTCTGCGCCTACACATTGCGATCAGAGCGACTCCCATTCGTCATAGAGTAGTCTCACTCCTTTTAGTCAAAGTTGAAAGCCTTGCTGTACGCCTTCTTCTCCTTCTCTCGTCTCTCCTTGACCTTCTTCTTCAGGCTCGCTAGTTCATTTGTGATGTTTGAGTCGCCTGGAACGTGCTTCAACGCCTGTTCGAGATCCTTGATAGCTTCTTCCTCATCCTTCTTCGCAGCCCGTGCAAGTGCGCGTCGGTACAGGGCTTTACCCTTGTCTTGCTCACTCACGCCCTTCTGTCCTAAGGCTTTGGTAGCAGAGTCCAGAGCTGCATCATTCTGCTTCAGCTTGAGCTGCAACAGCGCACTATTCGAGTGTAGCGAGAAGCGTAAGGCAGATAGTTGTCCCTCGAGCTCTTTGGGATCGCTCTCGAGCGGTGTCGGGTACTCATTAAGATATCGCAGGCCCTTCTGATATTTGTCCACACCAAGACTGATATCTCCAGCCTTGAACGCCTTATTTCCCATGTCCTTCAGTTCTGTTGCGATGTTGACAATGTCGGTGCCCTTCCAGTCGCCGCTCTGCTGGTCTTCCGGAAAGTCCTCATACGGATCGCCAGTGGCATCGGCTTTTTTCTCCGTGGCCGCCTCGTAGTCCGCACCTTTGAGCTCCCCACAATCCACGATCGTAGCCTGCTTGCTTGGCTTATCACCAGATGGGCACGGTAGGTTCTCAATCGTGCGGACGATGGACTTGCCATTGATGACCTCTCCGAACACGACATGCTTGTTATCGAGATGAGGGGTGGGAACAGTGGTGACGAAGAATTGAGAGCCGTTGGTGCCTATATGAGCCATTAGGTCAGAAGCTGGTCGACATGCAAAGCGCACAGCGACTCACCTGGGCCCGCATTGGCCATGGAGAGCAGGAATGGCCTTTCATGCTTGCGCTCGAAGTTCTCATCCTCGAATTTTTCACCGTAGATCGATTCTCCACCTGTACCGTCACCCTTTGTAAAGTCTCCTCCTTGGATCATAAAGCCCTTTATGACGCGATGGAAGAACGATCCCTTATAGGACAGAGCCCTGCCGGACTTGCCCTCACCCTTCTCACCCGTACATAGCGCCCTGAAGTTCTCGGCGGTCTTAGGAACGACTGCATCAATGGGTCAGTTGCCGGTGCGCAACGACTGGCGTATTCATCTTCATCTTACTGTCATCGTACTAGAGAAACGTGAGCCAGAGGAACCGCAGAGATGGCCAAGGAGTTGTGAGTAGACTTACGAGCTCAAAGGCAACTCTTCCGAGCCGAGATCCGTCGATCTCGATATCAAAGTAGACTCTGCTTCGTTCTAAGACGCGAAGTGAGCACAGTGTATTGATACTCAAGTGGGGTAGCGGGGAAGCAAGCTCAGTTACCTTTCGAGCTCGACGCCATGTTCGAATTGTTATGCGGGTTGATTGTCTTGTGTTCTATTCTGGACAGAGGAAATCTCGAGTCAGGCAGTGTGTTGAAGAATGGAGTTATGTTAGAGTAGGCGAAGCTGTGCAAGGCTTAAGATGCAGACGCAGATCTGGTGGAATGTTCGAGCACCTGCACAAGCTTGAACGTGGTGCCCGTGCGCAGCTTTCCCGTTTCTATATTCGGCATTAATCACTTATAGTTGTAAGCATTCGGGAACTCAGGAGATCCTACAAAAACGAAGTAAATTTCTGCTGTATAGCTATGTGATTGGAACATTGACGCCCGCTAGCCACCGCCTCGCTGGCAGAAATGCAAGTATGTAAACTGCCTGATCGATAATCGGGCCGCTTTTGACTCGCTGAAAAGCTCAACAAGCTAGGAATGAAAGCAAGAAGTAAAATGCCATGACCTTGTACTTATATCTCATCAAAATGCCTCCTCTTTTATCAAATCAGTAAGACGGACTCGGAATCGTAGAGACTCGAGCCGCTGAAGAAACGTAAACCGAAAAACTCCGCCCAAGTTGCCGCTGTCCAAAGCCATACACGTGCCGGGTATCATTCGTCAAATGCTTTCGTCGTGTACACGCTGTAATCAGTCATGCTCCTCTTCACTCGTTATTGTTCATTTCTTCTTCCTGCTAAAGCTAGGAACGATGTTTTTGAAACCAGACTTCTCCTTATCTCCTTTGGCCTTGTCTTTCTCCGGCGCCTGACTGCTACTGCTGAACTTCGGTAGAGCTGTAGCATACTCATCATCACTATCACCAAGACTAGGGTCGACATGGCTTCGTCCGATTGTACCTCTGGACATTGACTCTTCCCAGCCGTGAGAGGAGCCCGGTGGCGTATCACCAGCAGCAGAAGCGGACGCAGATGCAGCACCGCTACTCGGTGCGTAACGTGAAGATAGTGCTTTCGAAGATATGATCGAAGATGGTTTGGCGCCCGATCCTGAAAAGGTACGAGGCTTGGCATGCTTCATTGTTACAGGAGTTGACGTGGGCGATGTCTCGTCGTCATCTATTTGCGATTGGGCGGCCATAACTTCGCGACGACCAGGCCTCCTGCTAAGATCAAGAACAGCGCTGGTCTCTAGTTGTTCGACGAGCTCCTCCCACTGAACGCTTAATGAGCTGCTGGGACGCTCTGCACGCTCTGCGCCAGCCAGACAATCTTTTGTCCTCTGCTTCAACGATTGACATTGTGCATGGAACTTGGCCAAGTCTCCGTCTCCTTCCTGTATGTGATGTGCTGTGTTTGCGTGCTCAAGCCATAGTGTAACGAGACCCGCAAAGTTTCGCGCGTGGTCAATAAGATATGGTAGAGATGGAAATCCCTCTCTCGATGTGGGCGGGAGTCGCTGCAAAATTGCAATAGGGGTGCTGTATGATGGGGGGATCGGTGGGCCGTTACCGGATCCCGATGGAACCGAGCATACGGTGTCGAGGAAAGTCCTGAATTCCTGTCGGTGGGCGGTCAGGAAGCTGTTCATGGGCTCCATCCAGTGTTCTTTCGAACCAAAAGTTGACATGTTGGCGAGGCCCTGTAACGATTTTGCAATTAGCGTATAGGTGCGACGAGCTCGCATCTTCGGCTTGTCTGTCCTGGGATTAGCACATGCAACAAATATATCTGCAATCACATCATGCTTACCTTTGAGCAATCCAAAGAGATTGGGATTCAGGACGGCGGGACAAAAGAACCGCAGAAAGAGAAATCCAGATACACTACTGTATGCAACAGTCCTAAGAAAGTCCCCAAAGCGATCTTCAGCGCAACCCCGAATATGGCGGAAGATGATTCGGAGTTCTTGCGGACAACGATTTGCAGAGTTGAATATGGCCTTCCAGACTTCCTCTGTCCAACTGATAAGCTTCCGCCAGTTCTTGTCCAAATCGTGAGATGAGAGAACTTTGTTCGGATCGACTTCGCAGTCCGGATCTTTCTCCAGAATTTCGTTCATCTTGTCTGAGAGCGTTTCCTCCAAGTACTCCTTTCCTAGACGCCTCATGTGTAGATCAAGGGACTTTGTCAGAAGAGTATTGCCTCGGAATAGGAGGTTAGCTTCGAGCTTCGCGTTATTGCCCATATCGCGGACAAGAAGCTCACGATCACTATTCAATGCAACAGATTCACTTGAATCAGTCGAGCCCATTCGGCGGCTGAATCGGAGTCTGCTGGCTGGAGTTTCCTTTTGTGTGCCATCAATTTCCTCCTCGACCAAGGCCATGATCCAATCCCCAGCTTGTCCGGAGACTTGGAATATGTTCAAGAGGTAGTCTGATAGTCGCTTCAGTTCGTTTGGAATCATCTGAGCTAGCTGGAGAGTTAGGCCGTTCGAAAATTTGTGCAGTAGTTCTGACATTGGCTGGTAATCCCGGGCCATTAGGATGACGCTATCATCTGTGGAGACCTTGAGCATCACTTCTCCGACTGGATTGGCGTACATGTTGTTCAGCTGCCACCATTTATCGATCGGCTTATTGCTCTCAAGATCATCAAGATAAATATCAACTTTTCCGACAGTCTGGTCAAAAGATAGTGTGTTGTAAATGCCAAAAGATTCTGTCGAGGTGAGCGCATCCTCTGCCGCCTTTCGTGCAACTTCTTTGCGCGACGGCTCAATAGGTCCAGCTCCAGCAGGCCGTCGCTTGAGGACTATAGTGCAGCTAGACATGACCGCTGGCAAATCGGTAAACTCAAAATCCTCGCCCCAGAATGGATGACTTGATTCGGCAATTACTGTGGATCTCGCGCGGATTTCGTTGTCAAGGAGAACCTCAATGTAATAGCCTCCTTGGAGGACCGCGCCATTCTGCCCTTTGGTACTAGGTACGGCAGGCGTAGAGGAAGTGAGCTTTGCCTCCATGATTCGCATCGAGAGTGAACGCTCCATCCTGAACATATCTACCGTCGAAGAAGAGAGACCAGGAGAGGGCATGTCGCCGTTAGGACTCTGCTTTGGACCATATAATTGAGGTATCGTGAAGGCTCGAAGGAGAACGATCCAGACTTCGTAGAGTACACGTGATTCAAGGGACAAAACAACCGGTCGAAGCAGTGATAAAGAGTTTGCCGCCGATGTATACTGTGGATATATTGCAATGCAGAACTCATTATCCAAGACGGAAGGATTCAAACGTTGAATGGCGCTGCGTGAAAGATGCGATAGCTGAACCACGGAGACTAATGTCACGTCTGTGTCGGCGTATAACTTGAGCTCCCCATTCTCTCGCAAGGTGCACGATACCTTACGCCATTTCCGCGCTCCTTGACTTTGCATCCTAGTATTACCTGGCCGGCTGGACTTTGGCGTTTCAGGCCTTGTTGTGCTGCTGCTGCTACTGGAGCTGGAAGTATCCCAGTAAATCATTTTGCCGACTTTGATGATAGGGGCTTCTTTCAAAAGGGAGACCTCAGAGTGTCTACGACTGTCTACAAGACGTCGTTCAGTTGCGAGTGCGGCCTGTGGCTTCGCCATTCGGTTGAGAATGCCCTTCGGCCGTAGAGGTTGCCAGCAGAGCAATGCTGCGAACCAGGAATCGTAGGCATCCTGAGTAGGGGGTCGTAAATGCACCTCGAGGCTCGAGTTGTGCAGTGCAACCTCAATGTAGGATGTGACACTCTCGGCGTCGTAGCCACTCCGTACTTTACAGCCTCGGAGGTCCGGAATGAGGGTCCTGTGGTACGAGGATGATTCTCCACGGGGCTCAAATACTAAGCTTCCTGATTCGTCATTAATATAACAATAAGACATCGACCAGTTGCTTGAGGCGCCTCGTCTGAAAGCAAGCATTCCCTGCATCTTTCCGGACGAAGTCTTCATCAATCTCAGAATCTTGCGAGTGTCAGAAGTTGTCGTTGGAGCAGCCCATGAGTCTGGGTGGGTAGTGCTGGAGCTGTGCGGTAACAGCATTGGTTGCTGCGGCGGAAATTTAATCAGGCGGTTTCGGTTTGCATTAGTTGACCGATGACCAGTATGATACATAGAGGAGGAAGCCGTAGCTGGGTCGTCGATGGAAGGATGGCCAATCGACGTTATAATGTCGTCGGCACTTCCTTGATAGGATCCGGAGGCAGCAGCATGCACAGATCCAACACGGTGCCTGCTAGTGACAAAAAGATTGGACGAAGAAACGTCTCTGGCGGTCCTTTCTTCCATGGTACGAGTCCTAGGTCTCAACTGAGATTCTTTTGCACCGCGTAGGCTTACGTCTCCTTCATTAGCATTTCCACGTGCACCATACGCTCGAGGAGTCGTATTTCTTGGACTTTCTTGGTTTGAACCGGACCTTGGTGATATGGGTGGGGAGTTGACCATAGATCCGTCTCGAGAATAAATCGATCGCTCCCCTAGCTCGGGTTCAGGCGTCACTGCTCGTATGGTAGGCGCAACATGGGATCGAGATGGAAGAACTCGACCCTCTGGTAGGGATGCCTGTGTTGTGTACGCCTCCGATACATTCTTTCGTCGGCTGGCCTGCCTGCTTTGGTCCATGCTGACCGAACCCCCGCAATGGTGCGAAGAGTCGTTGGATCCAGATCTTTTGTCAGGTTCCTGCCAACTGCGCAGCACCGCAAGTTAGGCAAACGTCTTTTCTAATTTATAGCCAGCCAAGTCGACTGCGACGTCGTGCCAGTATTGAATCCTGGCTCGTCCACAGTTGTAACTAACTGCCCCACGTTGCTGGAAATGGCGAGGCCAGATACGGCGTCCAGTCACTCGACCACGACGCAACGCGCTTCGCAGAGTTATCTCAATAGCACCCTTCAGAATATCCTACGACTGGGCGATGCAGTAGGGTCCTCTCATGCGCATGAGGATCGAAAGGCGACGTCGTGGGGCTCTTGGCGGGTAGCGGTGCAAACGACTGCTCGTCAGAAGGAACGGTGAGCAACGAATGGTGGAAGCATGTCGCACGTAGGACACTAGAGGGCGATTGAAGCGCGCAGAGAATGAGGCAGTACGGAGCGAGGATGATAACGGAGGAGGCCTGAAAAATGAAGGGTTTGATGTTTCGCGGCGACCTGGAATGAAGTTGGGTGAGGAACAGACAGTAGCTGCAGCCAATCCCGAGTCATGGGCAGCGGGAACGTGCTCCAATCCACCACCTCAGTCGGGTTCTCTCCTACACGGAACAGTCAAGACGACAAAAAGGCCAAAAGAGAGATATAGAGAGAGAGATTGGGCCAGTTGAGCAGTGCACAAACTGCAGCAATAATGTTGTCGGAGGAACTGCAACAAGTGTTATCATTGGGCTTGGTACCTATACCTAGTAGGTTAAAGCATTTCCCCAGATCAAACACATCCGTTATTAATTTAACCCCAAGCTTCGGGTCCGGCCTGCTAACGCCCCTCGCACGAGGGCGGTGGTTAATTAGTTCCTTTGTTCAATGTTATTAGAGGATGTTGCGGTAGATTGCACGAAGCACAGGACGTAGTCATGTCATGCAGTTCTCTGTTAGCTCTGATAAAGAGTCTGCTGCCATCTAGAACTGCCAGATCAGATGTCAAATGCTTGAGGATCGTCAGTTGTCAAGCCGATGCTGCTCGCTAACCGAATGAGCCGGCGAGCCAGCTGTATGCATGATGCGTCCCAATTGCATTAGTCCAAAAGTCTATATATATAGATTATTAGGGGGTCTGTGTCGAACAGCAACAGTTACATGCAGAGGCATGCGAACCAATGGAATTCATCTGTATAGAATACCACAGGTAGTGTAACCCTGGCATATCGCATACCCAAAATGGGCTCAGGGCTTCTGCGCCGAGCACCGGGTGTTGTTCATCAATAAAAGTCTGCACGCACCGCTGTTTCGGCGAGCACGTTTCAGAAAATAGGAGACAGGTCAAGTAAGTAAGCCAGTGCTGAAGCAAAGATAAGGTATCATTCGTGTTCCTGCGTAGACTCGCCAATCTCCATAACGTGATATAGTAAGCAATAATAAAAAAACCTCAACTGCGTCGACTCGGGGACTCCGTCCGTCGTCATATCCAACAGCGAGCAGCCCAAATTGTAACAGGATAAGTAAAATAAATATATCATATTTGCACGTGAGAACCCGGTAAAATGTTCATCTGCCTGGTCTGATCGAGGTTCGTCGCTTTGCGATCCTCTCAGAGATGCAGCTAGCCTATCTGAATGACGTTTGGTCAACGTTGGGAAGTTCGGCGCTGATTGGGCTCACAGGCTGGACGTGACTGCCACCAAGGTCTCCACTCCCAGTCTTGCGGAGCGCTTGGCGCATGGTCTCGATATTGAGTTCGCCACTTAGAGACGGACTGTGTGTCCCTGTGGCGGTGGTTGGGCTCCCAGGAGCCTTGACAGCATTGTCCAAGCCTCGTACAGATGCGGCCACACTTGTAGGAGGAGATGGGCTACCAAAATTGTGCGAGGACGCAGGCGAACGCACCGGGGACGGTGAGCGATTTGTGGTAGAGGAAAGGCTCATCAGATTCAGAGCGTCTCGGTCGTCTTGATCGTGCTCAGCTTGGACGACGTCCGCGAATGAGATGAAGCTCAATCGGCGGGGATCTCCTGTATCAATAGAGCCATAGTTCGATCCTGCCTCATCTTGTAGGTGTAGCGGTATTGCTGGTGGTGGAGCCAACTCTTCTGAGGCTGGAGAGGCCTGAGACATCGATTCGTGAGGGGTGCCACTGACCGCTGCTGATGCGGGATGGTGAGCACTGTGTGTAACAATCTGGACATCATCGGGATTGAGATGGTCGTCAGTAATGGCTATAGTGGATGCCTCAAGCGCTGGCGGAATGTGATCTTCGGTGGTGATGTGAGCTGGAATTGCGGGGGAAAGCTCCCCAGGTAGGAGGGTGCTCTCCTGCACATTGCGTTCGAAGATCTGTGAAGAAGCTGGGGAATGCATTCGAGGAGATGATGAACGATATCTCTGGCTAGGAGATGCAAGACTGGGAATCCGTGGGCTTCGACCTGGTGAAGTAGCTTGCGGTGATGAGGAGCTCTGGAGTGATGCAGCATTCAATGGAGCGGGTGTAGAGGTTGGCCCAGCACCCTTCTCGGCGTCTTTCTTCTTCCCGAAGCCAAATAATCTACGTTTTCCGCCACTCTTGTCTGGTGTCCCAGAAGCGTCCATCTTCTAGTGTGTGTGCTGGGTAGAAAGCGCTCGAGTGACGCTGTTAATGCTGGAGAGCGATCCAAGGCCCTCTGGAAGCCGTTGAAGATGTATGCAACAACTCTGATAGTAGTCAATGCACTGGGCACAGTAAATTCCGCTAGCCTTCGGAGGAAAAGATGCAGAGACGCTGCTGGAGGTGGGCAGCGAGATTTAGCTCAAGACGGATGTCGAGCGGTATTTCGGCAAAGGCTATCAAGCTTAGATAGCAGAAGTTTGGTCGTTGGGAGAACCTCTGGACTCGGGATGGATCTGAGTAAAGGAGTTCTATGGTTCTCGCTTTGTCTTGAGTGTAAGGTCGACTGGAAGGGTAGAAGACGAGACGAGACGAGACGAGAGTGAGGACGGTAGCGCAACGAAGTCGTACGCTTGGAGGGAGGGTGTAAGTTGCGCAATTGGTGGGACGCCGTGGCCGAGGAATGATGGAGAGCTGGGGTACCTGACACAACACCAGGGGCACAGGCTGAGTTGCAGGAGCGGCCACAAATGGGAGGTATATGTGTGCTGTATGCTGTGTGCTATGCTGTGTAATTATAGAAAGATGTCTTCTGCTTTAAAGAGACGAAGTGAAAAACAAAAAATGCGAGACTGCTTTTGCCCGTCGCGTCGTTTCAGCAGCGTGGTGATGTATGGTGGCTTACGTATTCACGGTTCCGTAAAAATAAAATACGCGGCCTGAGGCTACGTAACACTCTTACCCCCCTACTCACTTCTCTTCCAACATCTAATCATTATTATGGCCCCGGACAAAACATAGAAACTCAGCCCCCTACGTCGTCGAATAAGCACAACTTTGACTTCCCACTTTACAATGTGTCTCGTGTCTGCTTTCCCGTTCCTGTTTCTGTTCCTGATTATGTGGATCAGCAGATCAATACATGTTGGCTTTGCTTTTGTCATGGTTGGTCGGCGGTTAAGGCCCACGGTATACGTCATGCCCTACGTAGTGAGTGCATAGGTAATCAGGACCTATTTAATTAGGTGGTGTGTATTAGCCAACACTCGCCCTGAGCCTGTGCCTGTTCCTGTAAGAAGCCAAGTCGCCTTACCGGGGTCTACATATGCACACTGTAGCCTGGACCTGACCCGGCACATATGTGGATATACAGTATCCGACTATTACTCCGCAAAACACTCTTGGCCACTATCACCGTCCTGTAAAAACACGCCCACTGCACCGCCAAACTCGGCATGTTGTCCGAGAGTGATAGCCAGAATGAGAAGCGACAGGATGGGTCATTGGGGCGCCCTGCTGTGCACCGTATGGCTGGTCGAAGCCCCGGATGCAATGTAGCTGCATTTGCACGAGCGTCTTGTGTGATGCTACTGCTCATACTCTTCTTGACGGGCATGCCTCTTGATCTAGCATGCTCGCCACTATCAAGAATATGGAGCCAGTCGCCTAGTATAAATTGTAAGCCCGTCTCCTATCTCTATACGTCGAATTCCGCACGCAACGTGATGCTTCTCCCATGGTAAACAACTCCCTTGACATTCTGCACTCATCACATCACCAAAACACTCCGGTAAATCTTTATCGTTCTTAATGGCACACCGCATCATGTATGAATCTTGCTCCTTCGCCCGTATACCGCCTTTCAGCACGTTGGCCCAATTTCTTGAAACTCAGGTTACAGGTACAGACGTGTGCTACAAAAAGAGCACAATGTGCTAGCATCACATTTATTCTGCGTGCGAGTCCCTGCGAAAGGTTACCTCCCATGATTGAGGGAATAGACTAAGAGATCTGCATAGAGTGATCTGGGAGGCTCCTGCTCTTTCTTGTGAGCACTTTCCCTATCTGAAAATGATACCCTATCTGGGAAACTCAAGTACTCGCATTTTGCACAAACGTTGGTCTTGAGATGTCATGCCGACATCGTTAAACCCTCGAAAACTCCTAATATGTTACTGACTTCATTGATAGCAGGCAGTGCTTTTAACCAGTATGCGTCTGGTCGAGTCGCAAAAGATAAACACACAGGCCGCCTGCCTGCGATGGGCTTTAGTTCATGGAACGAGTATGGATGCAGCATCAACGAGTCCGTGTTCTTGACTGTCGGAGAGCGTCTAATCTCAACTGGCCTCAAAGATCTGGGCTACGAATACGTCAACATAGATGACTGTTGGAGTGACAAAGCTGTCCAGCGTGACAAGGTCACCAAGGAAATACGCCCAGATTACACCAAGTTTCCCCGAGGCATCAAGCATACCGCTGACCGGATCCACGCCCTGGGCCTGAAGTTGGGCATCTATAGCGATGCCGGTATGACTGATCCAGCGACAATCAATATCAAACTCTACTGACTCGAAATTTCAGGATCCTTGACCTGCGCAGGCTATGCCGGCTCTCTCGGCCACGAAGACATAGACGCCAAAACCTTCGCCAACTGGGGCATCGACTATCTCAAATACGACAACTGCAACGTCCCTGCCAAATGGCTGGACGAGTACGAATGGTGGCCAGAACGCTGGACCGGCGGCTCCCTCGACGACGGCCAACCCTCACCGCCCAACTATGATTGGGCTACCTCGAACACGGCCAGACGCTTCGTGCGCATGCGTGACGAGCTCGAGAAACAGCATCGTGTCATCCAGTACTCGCTCTGTGCGTGGGGCCATGGCCACGTCGATATCTGGGGTAATACGACGGGCCAGAGTTGGCGGATGTGGGGCGATATCGCGCCGCAATGGACAGGCCAGGACGGCTCTGCTTGGGGCTTGAGTATGTTCGTTGTCTATAGGTCATGAATGGGGGAGCTAATATGCATGTAGTGCCCATCGTCAATCACGCCTCGTTCTTCGCCAACGTCTCGGACTTCTGGGGACATGGCGACTACGTACAGTTCCTCTCCTCCCCCCTAGGCACTAGCATATCTAACAACAAAACACAGGACATGCTCGAAGTCGGAAACGGCAACCTTACACTCGAGGAGAACCGCTCGCACTTTGCTCTCTGGGCAGCCCTAAAATCCCCTCTTATCATCGGCACTCCCGTAACCCCCCCTCTACAGTCTCTCCCATCACACACCCTCACTAACAACCCCAACAGCTCGACAACATTCCTCCCTCAACCCTCTCCATCCTCTCCACCCCCGCCCTAATAGCCTACAACCAAGACCCCACCTACGGCCGCTCCGCCACCCCCTACAAATGGGGCCTCAACCCCGACAACACCTGGAACCGCACCCATCCAGCCGAGTACTGGGCCGGTCCATCCTCCCTCGGCATCCACGTCTTCATCCTCAACACCCTGGACTACGAAGTAGTGAAAGTGGCGGTGTGGGCCGAGGTTCCGGGCTTGCGGGCGGGACGCAGGTATCGGGTCACGGATATGTGGAGTGGAGAGGACTGGGGCGTGTGGGAGGGGGCGTGGATGGGGGTTGTGAGGGCGCATGATACGATTGCGGTGACAATTACTGAGGTTGATGGTGAGTTTGTTTGAGGGGAACCAGGGGAGGGGTTTCTTGGGGAGTACTGGCTGACTCTGGTTATATATAGGGCGGCATCCGTCTCCGGAGTAAGGAGGTTTGAGGGCGTTGGAGAGAGTGAGAACTTGCATACCTAACATACCTATCAATGCCAGTTTTCCAGCTGTTGACAGCACTTGATTCCGTTTCCTACACTGTTCAAGTGGTTTGAGGCCCAATTCCCGCTAGCGTTTTGCCCAATTGTTTCTGATTCATACTTGATTCTCGGATCGCAGTTAGCACGCTTGTGTCGACCATATGCAATCACAAGCACAATCACAAACACAGCTCGTAGCACAGAAAAACGCTCTTCGAGAACGGGTAAATATATTTCATCATTCGCAAAGCAAAACTATCACATGCCGCACTGCCAGAATGCAAACTCAAAACTCAGGACGCAAACGCAAAACGCCAAGCCTATGAAAAACCCACACAAAGTCCATGCCATGCCATGCCATGCCATGCTCATTTCACGCTTCAAAATTCCATTGGTATAATGCTCATTCCCCAATGTCCCCACTACCGTAACGCTACCGACCCTTGTACCTGTCGTCACGATCATATCCCCGGTCCCTACTCCGGCTTCGATCACTCACGTAGTGTCGCTCTCTTCCATGATCTCTGTCTCTGTCCCGACTCCTGTCTCTGCTTCTATCGCGGCTCCGCGCCGAATCGGCAGATAAGTCGCGACTCCGGTCTTTGCCTTTGGCGCGCCGACTGACGCTGCGACTGAGGCTGCGCACGCGGTCTTTGATGCTGCGAGAGCGGCTGCGGCGGGGTTTCCCACTGCGATCGGATTTGGCGTCGTAGTCCGAGTCGGACCCATATTCGGAGTCTGCGTCTCTGCGCCTTGCACTAAGATACTGTTAGGTCGCTGAAAATGGTTGCTGTAAGAGGAGACTTATGGCTTACGATCTCTTCTTATCAGTCTTCTTCTCCAGCGCACGCAGGCCCGCACCGCCCAAGACAGCCCCGAGAAGGGTTGGAAATGCGCCGTGACCGACCTCATGCCCGACAAAGCCTCCACCGATGGCACCGGCAAGACTGGCCGCGATCTTGCGCTCGCGGTCGTCCATGTTCTTAATGCGGTCCTTGACGCCGCGTGACTTGTTGCGCACTCTGTCACGGTTTGAAGACTTGGCACGGCGCGAGCGGGACTGTGAGCGGTCGCCTTCAGACCGGTCGCGGGAGCGATGTCGTCGAGAGCGGCGTTCCGGTGAAGACGGCTGCGAATACGAGCCTTGCCGGTAGAGTGGCGCAGCGGCTGCCCCTCCTGCTGCTGCTGCGGCCATGGCTTGTGGTGGTGATGGATACATGTTACCTGGTTGCGGAGGAGCGTAGTCGGCTGGGTTATAAGGTGGTATATAGTATTGGTCTTGATTCGGGGGACCTTGACTTGGGTCAAACGGCGCACCATTCGCAGGGTGAGGTGGATATGACCCTTGATATGGACCGGAATAACCTCTTGCTTGCGCATCAAACCCTTGTCCGTCTGGAGGAGCGTAGTTGTTCGCACGATATTGAGGAGACCGCGGAGGGCTGTATCCTGTTGGATAGGAGGGTCCGGAGGGTCCCCGATTGTAGAACTGTTCGCCTGTCGCGGCACCAGCAGCGGCAGGTCCTGCAACTGTTAGCTTTTGCGCATTATACCTCTAAGTCCAACAGGAATACTAGACTGGCGATTCGTAGCTCGTAGCTTCTAAAGGCATGGACAAACAACGTACTGTGATCTGGTGGTTGGCCGTCGCGATCGCGATCGCGACGCGAGGAGCGGTACGGGTCCTCCATGCTCTGTTCTTCTCCCTTCCGCTTTCTCGAGTCTCTTCTCCTTCTCCGTCGGCGAGCTCGACGTGCTTTTTCGTCGGCGGAGGTATAAAAATCGTCACTTGTATAGTTCTCGCTCTCCTCCGAGTATCGTCGGCCGGTACTGGCTCGTCTTCCTCGCTCGTCGCTTCTCGAAGGCTTGTTGCTCGCGGCTCTTCTTCGATCTTCGCGTTCTCGTCTCTCTTTCTCCTTGTAGTATCCGCCAGGTATCGAGTCGAAGAGTTTGTCGGGGATTTTGTCAGCACCGAGGGCGATGGCCTTGAGGGCCAATTTCTGGTACGCCGTCATTGCTCAGCCCGGTCGCTCTTCAGGCCACCCCGGTATGAAATGTGCGTAGGCGATTCACGGTGACGTCGCGTGGCAAATCTGACCAATCAGTGGCAAGCAGACAGAGAGCACCGACGCTGATTGGGCAAACAGGTTGGGCTGTCAGACTTTGTCGGCCAGGGCTGCAGACTCCGGTGAAAGGGACGTGCAAGGTGGAAGATGAGGCAGTGAACCGGAACTGAGTCGTCAGAAGAATAGAAGTAGTACAAGAGGACGGTCGGGCATTTGTAAGGGGATTAGAGATGCATGGATGCACGTCTGCGTCTCCGTCCTCGCCTTCAGGCTGACTGACTGGAACCGATTCAGCCCAAACACGCCACGAGGAGGAAAAGGGCAAAGGGAGACAGGAAAAGGGAAATGAGGGAGAAAACCCAGTGCAATGGATCCCTGCCAGATCGTGCTTTGGCAGGGCTTTTAGGTAGCAGTAGTCGTAGCAGTAGTAGCAGTAGTAACAATAATTACCTTTAAGCAATATCAAAAAAGCAGAACCAGATTATTGTCTTTACCTTCCTCGCTCCGATCATCCAATTCCCGTTCGTTTATGGAAAGCACGACGTCATCACCATAACATCGTGACTACTACTACCATTCACTCCATGGATGCACTCCTTAGCCCGCTCCCACTACTGCACCACCAATACGCGCATCAATATACCCATTGCTCATCCACTCGGCCATCATATCTAGTCCGTTCTTAGCTCTTCTCGTCGCCCTATGGCATTGTTGATGCAGACTTTTGGCCTGCAGGAATTCGATTACAACCCATCGCATGGGGTATGTATCCGCGGCGCCCAGTAGCTTCATGGATCTGCCGGCATCCAATAATCCGATTGCTTCACCGCTCCTTGTATGCCACAAATGAAGCCTTAGTCAGCGTGCTGTAGTATCAGGCTCATATCTGGTGGGACAAAGAGCACAGTAGCAATTCGAATTCGAGTGCCTCCACGGAATACCTCGACTCGACACTGTAGCACAGAGCTTGTCATTGTATTGGACTGTACACTCGTCTGAGGTTGACGCCGTACTTCAGTGGCCGCTGCTCTTAGTGGTGGCAATCTTCTTTGCCCGTTCAATCCAATCCGTGGCGATGGAGTTGATGTCGCTTGACATTTGCTTCTCTAGGATCTCTCGAACCAGCTCCTCTATCTTTTCTGACCGACTAGATGGAATGTCCAAGGTATTCTGTGGAGCTAACCATTTGCGTCCTAATATGGCCGTATTGCGAGTACTCGGAATGCGGAGCATTTCTTTCTCTGCAACAAACCCTACCGCCGCGGTCAATTGTTCCAACCATATACATAGAGCGGCATATGCAGACGGTTGCTTTGTATCCCGTTTGGTGAGAACCCCAGTCTCAACGCCCCTCCGCGGCTGCTCAACAGTCTTGTCGTCTTTCGCTCCGAATTCTGCTGCAGTGCTTTTGAGCGAGCCGGCAGTCGGTGCCCGGAATTTATTCCCGCCAAAGTCGTGGCTACAACACGGTATCGCTACAAAAGGACAGCCAGCCATCGATGCGAGCAAAGGCGTCCAAGCGGTAAGCTCGTCAGCATGATTAGACACGATGAATGTTCCCTCTGGAAATGAGCCGTCATGGAAATCGAGAGCGAAATCCTGAGATGACCTTGGAGATTCAGGTGCCTTCCATGCATCCTGTAGTATTTTTGGGACGCAAACCATCTCTTTTAAACTGTCCGAAACAATTTCTTGGGGTAACGCGTCCCAAGTCTTCCTCTTCCTGACATCGAAGCCCCATCCTTCATACCCTTCGCTTCGAAGCAAATACACGAGAAGGCCATTACCACAGCCGATGTCGACGAAGCCCGGAAATTGTTCGTCGTTCTGGTACATCCTCTTCCATAATTCGATCAGGAATGCTGCGATGCCCAGATCCTCAAACACATGCTTTGCAGGGTCCGTCTTTTCTACCCAGTCTTTGACGAGATCTTTCGCATACTTCAACTTCAGCCGTGTATACGTGTCTTGGAAGTCCTTCTGGGGCACGACTTGATCATGATGAACACGTTTGACATAACCAGCGGCACGACCAGCCATATGCTTTACAATGGTTCCCTGTAGATTTAATGCCGTTCGAGATAGCCGTGTAGTAGGCTGAGTGCCGGTGAAATAGGAATAGAGTATTTGCATATCGCCAGCGCCTCCACTTGTGAGAGACGTGCTGTCTTCGCATAAGTTCGGCTCCGCAGGAGTCGGCACCCAAGAATAAAGCATGGCGAGGCCCTGTATAGCTGGATGAAAGAATGGTACTTGGTCGACATTATCCACGTGAGGTATGTATATGACTAAATGCCGCACAACCTGATTCGTAACAGGCACAGACTCCCCCTTGCTGTCCGATGAAGACAGTTCTGCGCCATGATCTGAGCGTGAGTCAAAATACCAGCATGTTTGTACGAGTGCTTTGTCTCTCTCAGGATTGCGTGGAATAAGCTTTCTAATAACTGTTCTTTGCCATTGCCAGGAAAGGGGGAATTTGTTTTCAAATTGACAGCTCAGGGCAGCCAGGCATAAGCCATCAGGAATGTCTCTTCTCAAAGCTCGAGGGTGTAGTTCCGCCTTCATATGCGGAACAAAGTCGCTCGAGAAGCCTGTCAATTGATCCCATGATGCAGAATGGTCAGTACGGCTGTCGTAAAGTATTTCTGCACGAAACAATAGACTTGACGTGACGTTCGGACTGTGGAGAAGAGTGTCCGTTACAGTATGGAAATGTTCCGGGGCACTGCGGTGATTCTGAGCGGGTAGTGCAATAAGCCAGGGGGTGTCTCTACTCATTTGCGACATGCCTTGCTAGAATAGCTGTATAATCAGCTAGAAGGAGATATGAGGGATCGAAGTAGCATGGCTCAAGTAACCAGTGCAACTCGTAGCTATGGCTCCTGATGTTGTCGTACCTTTCACATGCGGCTCCTCATCGTTATTGATTTTCTGGTGTCGTGCTCGAAATGAATATGTTTGTGGCAGCCACGTGACATATATAGTGCCAAGGATGACTAAAGCCCCACAACCAACCGAGCACACTTCGAAATCGACCGACGCTTCACGAACGAGGTCTGTATCGCACGACAGTCAGCAACTCAACAACGATACCGCCAGGTAAGTTCTTATTCCTAGGGCTGGTGGATGTCTTTGTCATGGAATATCACCTTACGATGGCTTCCACTCGCCGCTGGACCTGAGAGCTTTGACTGACCGTATTCGCCACAGACTTTTTCTGAACGATCACATCGCCAACACCTTTGTAACCAACCGCAATCATGGGTAAAGTTCACGGTTCGCTCGCACGTGCGGGTAAAGTCAAGTCCCAGACACCCAAGGTACGATAATTTCCCCTAAGAAGCGACACCCTACACGGAATCCAGGACGGAAGAGTCAGCGATCGCGCAATGTCTTCACGAGGCCAGCCTCGCATGGATGAAAATTTGTGAGCCTGAAAGCAGAAGCTGACTTGCAGGAATAGGTTGAGCCTCAAGAGAAGAAGAAGAGCCCCAAGGGCCGCGCGAAGAAGAGACTCACATACACCCGCCGTTTCGTGAACGTCACGATGACCGGTGGCAAGCGAAAGGTAGGCAATGTCAACAGTCAAATTTAAGGTCATGGCTCACAAAGATTCCAGATGAACCCCAACCCGACCTCATAAGAAGCGTAGCACGATTGGGGTGGATGGTAACGGCAGTGGTGGTCCTTTGATGGTCTCGTTCAAACAAATCTGAAAAAATGGTTATTCCTCTGGATCATCGGGACTGGATCGTTTATGGATGATGTGATCGCCGGCTGATAGGTCTGGCTCTCGACTTTATGTCATGAACGAATATTGACCAGTCCTTGGTAGGAAGGGGCATACTCGGCGCATCCTGTATATGTGATTGCTTTCCAATTCAATATGCTTGCTCTGGGACACAGCGCTATGCGAATGCTAAGTGCACCAAATTGATATGCGAATTGAGTACTAAAATAGTAGTCAAGTTGAAGACTTGAAAATGTTCTACGACACGCAGTTATACAGCTGAGGGTTTCATGATCAAAAGCCAAGCGAGACTACAGTATAAGACTCACTTTCCTGCTAACAGCTACGCTGTGTCTGACCAGCTGATCGTAAAATCTTGGCTTCATCCTACCTAATCACTCAGCCGTATGATGTCCGGATCCTTCGAAATGTCGAAACGGTTCCGGTCCCTGGCTGGACTCGGCTGCTTCTAGAAGTGTGATCTACTGTTAGGATTTCTCGCATGATGACGTACGTTTGCAGTGCTTTCGCTAGAAGCCAGATCTGGGTAGTCGGATTTGACTATGTTAGAATCGGGCCAAGAATTCATGCAGTGAAGAGGTGTCCCCAGTACGAACACCCTGTATAATTGGCCTTGCACGTTCGGAAATATCACTCATGATGTACTCAAAGGTATTTTACTCAAGACCTTCGTGTCCCTTTGGGTGACACAGGCTTCAACAGTTCGTTCCTTCACGGATCTGCGAGAAGACACTACGCTAGGATGTAGGGTTCGCATCGGCAACGACAAGGTCGTAGGATGTCGACATACGCGTCACAAGGCAAAGAGAGGTACTACCCCTACTCACATTCCCACGACGTTCATCAAAATGTAGCTGATTGATCACTGCCACTTTTTGTGGCGTACCTGCACTCAGCTGGCTGAGATAGGACTAGCGTCATGAGGCTGAGCCCGAATACAGTAACTAAGTTGACGTACCTACTAATGAGCCAACCTACTAATGAACCACGTGATTTAAGTACGACTCCAAACGCCTATATTAATAACTATATACTTAAAATAGAGGGAATTTATATAAATAAGCCTTATATACCTCCTTAGAGACTATCTATCTAGTCTATAGTAATTAAGTCTCTAATTCCTTAAGCTTTTCCGTACGTTTAATAGCTTAAACTACCTCTACTACTACCTTCTTCTTCTCCTTATCTATAGCCTTCTTTATATATATAATATTTATAAATTACTTATTAAGGTCTATTTTAACCTTCTTCTATTTCCTCTTTTAGACTAGGTATTAGAACTTAGCCTTAGATAGAACCTAATCTATACGTACCTTAGCTAATAGGGTTAGAAGGTAACGTGAAGGGCGGTAAATAGTTACATACTAGATAGATCAGCGTCTCTTTATATATATACTCTTAGATTCCTACTAAAAGGGTTTAGGAGTAATTTGTTCTATAATAGAATATACTCTATTATTCTATCTAACTATACTACTATCTAATAACTCTATTCTTATATTTAAATTACTCTCTATATAGTACTATAGTTAAGATAGTCTAACTAGAACTAAGAAGGTCGATATAATCTACTATAGAGATAAGTAATACTATATTAAATAATAGAGATCCTCTATAATTAGTATTAATTCTAGCCATTTCTAACTAAGAAGTAGAGATATTAGACTAAATCACGGAGCTTTTAGACGAAGAAATAGTAGATACGCTAAGTAACTTCTAATAATATAAAACTAGATAATAAGTCGTGACGGAGCCATATAAGGTATTATAATAAACTATTACTAAACTTTAGAAATATATCGCGAATTAGACTTAAGAGATTTAAACCCTTAAAGAATAGATAGAACGCACGAAACTCCTTGTAAAGAGACGAGAACTTAAGGAGTCTCTTAAAGAACTACGCCGAACGATAGTAGATAGACGACTTTCTATACTAATTTAGGCGGAATTAGTTTACCTACTATTAGAGTTATAATAATCTACTATATACCTAGCCGCTTCGTTACCGATTTACCCTACTTCTTCTCTAGATATACTAAAATCTAAAGACCTAACTATATTTATAGAGAAGAACTAAAAGGAGTAGAAAGACTAGAAGAGAGACTACGAAAAGTACTTCCTTAATAACCCTCTACTCTTTTCTACTAAAGTATAACATATTTCATTCAGAGAACGATACCTAGACTTATAATCCCGCGATTAATAGAATAGATAGAAGGAATTATAGCTACTATCTACGATAACCTAGAAATATTTAGCTATATTTATACTAAACACCCTCAGAACAGATAGAGAACATAAAAGAAAGACACTATCTAAGTTAAGAAGCGTAGTATAACGACCGAACTAGATATCTACTTAACTACTATAATACCTCTAAAACCTATAGAATAATATCCCTACGCTATAGAAAAATATTTATATATTCTAGTTTTACGAAGTACTACTTCTATTAATCCGTAAAAGACTAGAAATAGTATTATTAAGTTTTAACTATCTATATAAATTAGAGGAGAAAGCTAATAAATACTACCGTATCCTTAAGGAACGTGGCTCTCTAGGTAAAACCGACAAACTCTATACGGGTTAGAAACGAGGTTAATCGAATACGTTCGATTAAGAGTAACCTTACCGCGATTAGTACTAGAAGAGCGTAAATCGGGGTAGAAACGCGTTAAGAGAATACTAAAATAATTAAGGCGGTACTTCTTAATATAGAAAAGGATAAGATATAGACTTAAATATAACGCCTATTATAAAATAGTAGGATTATAGCGTACTTCGTTACTATAAGTATAGAGAAATAGAATATATTTTATCTAACTATAAGAATCTAAAAAAAGAGTAGGCTAGTATATAAGATCTAACCGTATTCTTAGCTAAATTATATATACTTAGAAGAAGCCGTAGCGCCTTCCGGCGAGTAAAGACCTAATATTATTAAAAGTATTATTACCTATAGTAAATAGTAATAAAACTATATAGGCCCTCGTAGATACTAGTATAGAAGATAATTATATTTTATTAATTCTTATAAAGGAGTATAGATTATCGTATAATCTTAGTAAAGTTAGCCGAACTATTATAGTTAATAGATATAAAGTTAGAACTTTAGATAAAGCTATAATAAATTACGAAGTTTATAACTTAAAGATAATAAAATAGTAGATATCTAATAAATTTATTATAGCTAATATTAGCTAATAGAATATGATTCTAGGGATGCCTTAGCTTAGACGCCTAAACTCTATCCTTAATTTTTAGAAGAAGATATTAACGTTCTAATAATACTATAGTAAATTATACTAGTAAGTTATAACTATTAGTAAGGAGATATAGAACCTCGCTATATGGACCCGATTATCGCTAATCTATCTTACGTCCTTATTAATTATTAATAAAGATAAGAATAATAGTAATAATTAGGGCGAAGACACGCTACCCGACGTATATTCATAGTATATAGATATATTTTTAGTAGAAGATATATTACTTCTCCCTAATTATAGGCCGTATAAGCTAAAGATTAAGCTTAAAGAGAGAGTAGACATCCCTTATAGTCTACTTTACCTACTTTCGAGACTAGAACTTAAAGTTCTTTATAAATATATTAAAGAATACCTCGGAAGAGGCTAGATATATTATAGTATATTATTAGCTAGTATATCTATTCTCTTTATAAAGAAGAAAGACAGAAGTTTATATCTATACGTCGACTATTAGGTACTAAATATAGTAACTAAGAAGAATTATTATCTATTACCGCTAGTTAGTAAATCTTTAGACTAATTAATAAAGGTAAAGTACTTTATAAAGCTAGATTTATAAGATATATATTACTAGCTTTGAATTCGTCGTAGAGATAAGTAGAAAACTATATTTCGGACTAGATATAGTTATTTTAAGTATACTATTATACCATTCGGGCTAATAAATATACTAGGAGCGTTTTAAGGATATATTAATACTATACTTATAGAATTACTTAACGTAATTTATGTAGTTTACCTTAATAATATACTAATTTACTCTAATAGTATATAGAATTATAAAGAACACGTGAAATCGGTACTAAATTATCTAAGATAGTATAAACTCTACGTAAAATTATCTAAATACGAGTTTTACTAATAAGAAGTTAGGTTTCTTAGCTTTATTATAATATATAGCGGCCTAAAAATAGAGCTAGAGCGTATAAAGACCATTATAGAATAGCTAAAACCTACTACTATACGTTAAATTAGAATATTTATAGGTTTTATAAACTATTATTATAAATTTATTATAGACTTCTTATAAATTATAGCGCCGCTTAATAAACTTATAGAGAATAGCGGTAAAATCCCTATAGGTAGGCGAGTATAGTATAAAGCTAAGTCGGTTAAGATATAGTTAACACCGGAAGCGCGAGATATATTCTAATTATTAAAGAATTACTTTATAACTACGCCGATTCTTAGGTATTTTAATTCTAAGAAGTATATTCGGGTCGAAACTAACGCGTTAGAATTTATAATTACTAGAATTATTAGTTAACCGTATAAAGATACGAAAGATAAGGTATAATAGTATCTAATTACTTTCTTTTTCTATAAAATAGCGGATATAGAGACGCGTTATAATATATATAACTAGGAACTACTTATAATTATTAAGAGTTTTAAGTAATAGCGATATTATTTAGAAGGCTCTATATATTAGATTAAATTATTATCGGAT